>NC_057729.1:56959595-57004892 GCF_004010195.1 Chiloscyllium plagiosum | reverse complement strand
CACCCCAGTTCCAACCTTCCAGCTCAGCACCATCCCCATGACCTGTCCTACCTGCCAATCTTCCTTCCCACCCTTCTCTCTGACCTGTCACCTCCATCCCCACCCCCATTCACCTATTGTACTCTATGCTACTTTCTCCCCAGCCCCCTCTCATTTATCTCCACTCTGCAGGCACCCTGCCTTTATTCCTGATGAAGGGCTTTTGCCCGAAACATCGATTTTCCTGCTCGTCGGATGCTGCCTGACCTGCCAGTCTAATCTAGACTGTGACAGATGTTGGCCAGGGAACAAGATGTTGTTGTTTAAGTGCAGGCACCAGGAAGCTTAGCATCTTTTTGTGGACAGAACGTGGATGTTCTGTGAAGCAGTCACCCAGTCTACACTTTGTTTCCCCATGTCGAGGAGCTCACATTGTGAGCAGTGAATGTAGTATACTAGATTGAATGAAGTGCTGCTTCACCTGGAAGGTGTGTTTGGGCCCTTGGATACTGAAGAGGGAAGAAGTAAACGAGCAGTTGTTAAGTATTTAGAGTCCACTGACTCTTCATTAGAACTGATGTGGTGTTCTCAGAAGTGCATTTGGTAGAGGCAACATTAAGTTCACATATCAAGAATGTGCAAGAAATAAAATCAATTCATTAAGATGCTGAAGTACAATGGGTGCCAAACAGTCATACTTCAAACAGAGCTAATAGAGCAGTTAAGAGGAACAATTAGAGTCATAGAGATGTACAGCATGGAAACAGACACTTTGGTGCAACTTGTCCATGTTGACCGGATATTCCAACCCAATCTATTCCCACCTGCCAGCACCTGGCCCGTATCTCTCCAAACCCTTCCTATTCGTATACCCAGATGCCTTTTAAATGTTGCAATTGTATAGCCTCCTCCACTTCCTATGGCAGTTCATTCCATACATGTACCATCCTCTGTGTGAAAACGTTGCCTCTTAGGCCTCTTTTTATATCTTTCCCCTCTCACCCTAAACTTATGTCCTCTAGTTCTGGACTCCAACACCCTAGGGAAAAGACTTTGTCTACTTTGTGGGCGGCACGGTGGCACAGTGGTTAGCACTGCTGCCTCACAACGCCAGAGACCCGGGTTCAATTCCCAACTCAGGCGACTGACTGTGTGGAGTTTGCACACTCTCCCCGTGTCTGCGTGGGTTTCCTCCGGGTGCTCCGGTTTCCTCCCACAGTCCAAAAGATGCGCGGGTCAGGTGAATTGGCCATGCTAAATTGCCCATAGTGTTAGGTTAAAGGGGTAAATGTAGGGGTATGGGTGGGTTGCGCTTCGGCGGGTCGGTGTGGACTTGTTGGGCCGAAGGGCCTGTTTCCACACTGTAAGTAATTTAATCTAATCTAATCTAGTCTTTATCCTATCCATGCCCCTCATAATTTTGTAAACCTCTACAAGGTCACCCCTCAGCCTCCGACGCTCCAGGCAAAACAGCCCCAGCCTGCTCAACCTCTCCCTATAGCTCAAATCCTCCAACCCTGGCAACATCCTTGTAAATCAATTCTGAACCCTTTCAAGTTTCACAACATCCTTCCGATAGGAAGGAGACCAGAATTGCACGCAATATTCCAACAGTGGCCTAACCGATGTCCTGTACAGTCGCAACATGACCTCCCAACTCCTGTACTCAATACTCTGACCAATAAAGGAAAGCATACTAAACGCTGCTTTTGCTATCCTATCTGCTTGTGACTCCACTTTCAAGGAGCTATGAACCTGCACTGCAAGGTCTCTTTGTTCAGCAACACTCCCTAGGACATTAAGTGTATAAGTCCTGCTAAAATTTGCTTTTCCAAAATGCAGCGCCTCACATTTGTCTAAATTAAACTCCATCTGCCACTTCTCAGCCCATCTGATCAAGAGAATTGTTAATTCAACATTTTAATAATTACCGAACAGCATTGATCAGATAAACATAAGCTAAATTCAGCTCTTTATCATCTGAACTAATGAAGGCTTGGGTAGTTGACAAGAGGATGCAGTTTATCACTTTTCAGGAGTTGCTTCTAGTTTACTGAATTATCACATGTAGTTCTTCATCTTTTTATTCTGTCCAGTATGTTGAGACTTAGCAGTAATTTCCAAACATCTCGTATGTGTATAGTTCTTCTCTTTCCTTAGAGAGGGGTATATACTTTTGTTATTAGGGCAATGATCATGTGTGTTTGTGCTTCCATGACAGGGTGAATGACTGTGATGACCTTGATGTAACCGAAGATACAATTGGAAAAATAGCAGTGAACATTGAGAAGGAGCTCTTCACCCTATTTCAAGATACTCACAGCAAGTACAAGAGCAGATACCGCAGTATTATGTTTAATTTGAAGAACCCCAGGAACCAGGTATCTCTTTATGCTTCTACATTTCAATGTTCAAACCTTTATCGGCATCATTTGATAATAGGCAGTATATTTTTGCTATGTCGGCATGGAAGGGTGGGACCGAAGGGTCTGGTTCCATGCTGTACATCTCTTTGACTCTATGACATGTGCTGGTGCTGTTTTTCTTCGAAACTGTATGTTTACATACCAAATCATCGACCATTGCCATATGTTTTTAACTTGTTTGCTTTTCTCTCATTCTGTTTAATAAAGTGGAGTGAATTTGTTTTGTAGGGTCTCTTCCGACGTGTTGTACGAGAAGAGATTGTTCCATTTCACCTGGTACGTATGAGTCCTGAAGAAATAGAATCGAAGGAACTCGCAGTTTGGGAAGAGAGAGAGAGCAGATCTGTAAGTATCGTATGTAAGCTAACGTTTAGGTTAAATTTCCTGTCCAAGGATATTCTTGATTTATTCGGAATGGTTAAAGGGTGATCATAATGCTAGGGTAAGTACACTTAAAAGTATGTGGTTGTATATCTTCGTGCATTTGTGAATTTATTTTTAGTATAATTTCATTTAAAGAATTCCAGTGCAGCCATGCTTTGGTTTATCCATTCTAGTTGGCAAGTCGCTCTGTTCATCTCCTACGATACTGCCTTATTTTGCTGTTTGTCACCAGCATCATTTTGCACAGGAAAACTCTACTCCATTCCCTGCACAATGTTGAGATCAGGTAGCATAAATGTTTGATGTGCACCCTTGAGTTTGGAAGGTTGAGGGTTGTTCCATTTAAGGTTTCTATAATAAGAAAAGGGTCCAGTAGATAAAGAGGAAAACCGTCCCCTGCAGTAAAACGCAGTAAAAAGATGGGGTGACAAAGAAAATCTATCTTATTTGGGAAACCTATCCAGAAACCCATTTAACGAAGAGAAATGGAATGGGAAATTTTCTCACATTTACCATTTCTATGGTATGTCATAACAAAACTAGACTAAAATAAAAAAATTTCTTTTTCTAATGAAAGTAAGATGGACAATAAAAAATACAGTTCTGATTTTTAAAAAAAAATAAATATGGGATAAAAGTAAAAATTCAAAAATGATGAGGATAAAAGATTTTTTTGAAAGAAGTGTGTGATGGGCAACTTCTTTTAGAGTTGAAAGCTAGGCTGGAGTTTGATAGTCAATGAAGTATTGAAACTGTCAAGCACACAATACCAATTTCAACTGTATTTGTTATACTTAAGCAGTGACAATAAATTCAGCATAACAACATTTTACTGAATGACTGGATTGGATGGAATTTGATGTAGTTGATCTTGCATTTGTGACACTTGAGTGAAGCTGATATATAGTGTAGGACAATTTGAATACAGATGTAATTCATTTCCTATTTTAAAGTCACATGGAATGTAACACTTGGCATATTAAGATGTTATGTTCTTTATTGTGGAAATACAAAATTACTGCATTTGGGAAACATATACATAGCTGGATGGATCACTGGAACTTCTCTGCAGAATAGGTTGAGGAGCTAGAGCAGTAAAACCAAAGTACCAACACACCTCCACTGATGAAGTGTAATCATGTGTGCCTAGTTTGTGTAATCAGTCAGCATTGTGAATGTGGGCAGGAACTTAAAATTGGATATTTTGATAATGGGTAGGAAGGTTTTGTAGCTAATGTTGCCACAAATGAGGTTTTCAATATACACACAGAATGTTATTCTTGTTTTGATGAATTATTGGGAAAAAGGATCATGATCAAAATAATGAGGCAAGTTAATGATGTAATGGAGGTTTTGCACAAAACTAGCATAAAAGGGAAAGAAATTGAAGAAAAGCCCAAGGAGAACCCTGAATTGAAACCAAGTGTCATAACTCAACTTTGGGTCCAGCAACAACTGAAGTCATTGGCTAATAAAGTGAAGTAGGACCCACAAGAGGCTGGAGTGAATCTTAAAATTTTAACACTCCATTTATCGTGTTTTTGTTAACAAAGCACATGCCTGCTCCTTTTGACACAGCTGTGCACTGACTACATCACTTAGCATTAGAAATCTGAATTAGTATTTCTTTTTTAAACTGGGCAGTTTAATTCAAAACAGTGGTTCCAAATTAGTTTCAGTTAAATTAAATATCTTCAGTGTAAGTATTTGCCATGATGAATAAATATCCCAAACCACGTTCAGCTTGGTATTGAGCTGAGTGTTGAGTGAGGTATGACACAGTTGATGTTTTGTTTCCACAGGCACAAGATCAAAGTGAAAGATTGCAGCATGAAAGCAAAGGTTCAGTCTTGCTGGCAGCCGACAAACATGAAATAGATATGGAGGAGGCACCGCCTATGTCAGATGCTGATGTACGTATAAAACTTGAAATGAACCTAAAAAAAAAAGCCCTCATCATTTCCTACTCTTCAGTGGATGCTTTGCCTGCTTCGTTATTCCTAATCAGCGGTACCCATTGCAGGTTAAAGCAGCTCTTTCAGTATTTTGAAGTGTTGCAAACTGATATGTTGCTGCAATCGTCAATTCCTGTGTATAAAATGCACGTTGTCAGTCCTGCATTTCATAATTTCACCGTGTCTTTCTGTTCGTCTTCCCTCTCTGTGTGATTGATTGACACAATTATTCACTATTTGTCAAGTTAGCCACTTAAGAATTGTTGTGCTTCTGAAGAAAGCATTTCAAATTCCTATCCTTGCACCCAGGAACCACAGAGGAGGATTCTGTTTGAACGAATAACCACCAAACCTGTGATCTTTGAACTTATCTTTCAGAGGGGTGATGCGCTGTTGAGCCCTGGTGTGTCTCTTTTTTTGGGAATTAGAAGCTTGTGCCCAGACTAATACCCCATAGATTTGTCAAGGCATCGAGCTCCAAACTCCTATTTTGTTAAATAATGAACTCCTGATTTGGATGTAGCAGCTTGAGAGAAAAGTTCTGTTTAAAATCAGAATATAACAAAGCTGTCCATTCGAGATTTATTCCCTTCCTGTCCATTCTCCTGTCCTCGACCCATCAAAAGCCTCAGCTTTGTTCTAGTTTATTCAGATATCTGTCTGTCTTTTTCTGCCTTATATTTGTTACTAGATCACTGCCGTGCAAGTGCAAACTCTCTGGCTATAAACAGCGGTTAGTCTGCCTAAGTAGGGTACATGCTTGATATGTTATAGTGTCAACTTTGTTTATTGCCTAAATCTGTAACATCAGGCTAGTGGTCCCAACCTCTAGTGGCCACGTAGGGGAAAAGCACAGATTTTGACCCCAACCTTGAATAGAAGTGGGAAATCCAGATTCAGACGAACAGTAACAATGACATCTTTAAATGTAGATCAAGCTGTAATGGAGCAAGAAATTGTTAATCAACCAGTGTATTTCTATGTGAGAATTATGCAAGCAGAAGAAATGATCAGGTTCATGTAATGAGGTGACATGGGTTTGTACCTGGCTCATTCTCTGTTTAAGGTACTAGATTCCAAGCTAGTTCTGAGGAATCGATCTGGTGTTTAGTAATAATCAGAAACCGGATAGCCATTTGTTTTCTTATCTAAAGGTAAGATTTCGATTTCCAAGCATGCAAATACATGTCCAGCTGTGTCATCCGAATGTAGTGTGAGTATTGTAATCAACCTTGAATTTGACCCAACCTTGGATTCCTGATGAAGGGCTGCCGGCCGAAACGTCCATTTCTCCGCTTCCTGGATACTGCCTGAGCTGTGCTTTTCCAGCAACACACTCTCAACCTTGAATTATGTCTAAGTTTCTATCTAAAATCTTGACATTCTTACATAATAATTTAGTAATAATTTAAGTGAACACCTCTTAACAGTCATTTATGCAGACATCAACAGAATATTCTCAGATTTGGTAAATGAAAAATCTCTGGAGTTTGCTGTACAGCAACTACTTACATTTGTGCATAATCTTTAACATAGTAAAACGACTCAAGACATTTCGCCGTATAATCTAACATATATGGACACTGAGCCAGAGGAGGAGCCAATAGTGCAGGCAACCAATATTTAATCAAGGAGGTGGATTTTAAGTAGCTTTTTAAAAGAGCAGACAGAGGGTTGGGATAAGAATTCCAGTAGCTGCATTCTAATCCACTTATAGGGGCATAGAGATGTACAGTATGCGAACAGACCCTTCGGTCCAATTAGTCCATGCCGACCAGATATCCCAACCCAATCTAGTCCCATATGCTGTTTAATCTGGTTTCATATATGTTCAGTTATAGAGTCCTAGAACTGTACAGCGTGTCATCTCATCCTCTCCCAGGAAGGTTGATCACTTCTTCAGTATCTTTAGCTTATTCTGCCTTCTCCATTTGTGGTCTGCCCTCTTTCCCTTTTCTCTGATTATTTGCTGCAGTTGTTTCCAGTAATTTGTGTGTGGATTACACTGACTTAGTTCCTTAATTTCAAAATCATATTTATGATAATTGCTGGTCAATTTACTTGATTAATATAACCATTTATATTTAACTTTTTTGATCCTTTGTACAAAGATAAATCGATGAATAAAATATAAAAGATAATTGAAAAATTATGTGCTGCATATTACACAGGATGTGCATATAAGTAGTTTGCTTCCAGTGTGTATCATCAAAATTTGGATTTCAAGTTTCTTAAGTAATTTGAGAGCTTTGCCAGCCAATGATGGTTTTTGTCCTTTTTGAAAGGTTGGAATAGTAAAATTGGACCTTAAGGAACAATTATTGGAAATTCTGTGCAGTAATATTCCTAACATACTGCCTAATTCATTAGTGCATCATTGGAACCATTGCTGGTTAATATAGAGGCATAACAGAGAAAGGGCATTAAAAAGGAAAGACCAGACACTACACTTATTCCAACCAAAATAATAAACTGTTGCTGATTTGAACTGTAGATCATCACCCCAACCTCATTACTTCAAATAAGATGAAAGCCCTGAAACTATGGGACAAAATAGGGGGATATAGGAGTCATCAAGTTGGAGATTTCAACTTGCTAGAAAATAACTGTCTCTGATAATAGCGAGACTTCAATATGTGGAATCAAGGAAAAAAAGGTTTTATATATTTTACATTGCAAGGTTTAAAGTAATTATAAAAACTCATGCTAGGTTACTACATTTTAAGAGAACCAACTTTGTGCTTTGGCTGCCTCATTGGTGTGCGCTGGCAGGTTTGAATATGACTTGGACATTGGAGGGACTGTGAAGTTCCTTCAAGGTGGCACTGGACCAATGTGTACCCTACAGTGTAAAGGCATCAACTTTAAATGTGCTTCTGACTGAACAACTCTGGCAAGCAACACACAAAGGAGGAAAAAAAGCATGAAAGGCCAGGAAGGAAGATTGCACCAAACTGAAACTAATTCAAACATGATAAGTCGATGACAAACAAATTTTGAATTTAATATAGCAACAGGAGTGAGACTTTTTTTAAAGAAGTCCAGAAAGAAAAGGATAAACAGGTACTGGAGTAGGACCCCTAAACACAGAATGAGGCATTACAACAAATGTTATACAGGCTCCCAAAGTATTTTGCTTTAATTTTTACTAAGCAGGACATAACAAATCCAAAAGAGAGTCAGAGGGTGTTGTTGAGGTGAGTTGTGACGCGAGTCCCATAGCTGTGGAAACTTAGAATGATCAATCTGTCTGAACAATAAAATTCACACAAGAATACTCGTAGGATCTCTGGCACAGATCTTCCAGAAATGACTTCCTGAAAGATGCTTGGGGATGAAACAGAAAGCAAGTGTCAATTTTCTTTTCAGAAAAGGAGCAATATGACCCAGGAATGCACAGACACTTGCACTTGCCTACCTTGGAAACTCATTAAAGATAAGACTGTGTAGCATCAGGATGGAAATAGTACACTGAAATCTCAACCAAAACTGGTCATGAAAGGGAGGACAAAGTGAATACGTTTGCTGTTTTTTTTTGAGGATCATGGGTATGCACCAATAGATGTGGTGCCCCTGATTTTGATCTGTTTGTATGGAAAGGCTGGCATTAATAATAAAGCAATGGAAATATTTTGTGCTAAGAACATGAAGGATAGTTAGAACACAAAGTAAGTAGACCAAGGATTGCTGTCAAAATTCCAGAACTATAATTTTTGTTTGGTAAAACTTTTTGATAAAATGAAGACTGGGTGCATTGCCATAACCAGGAAAAAGGAGTAAGCCAAAACACAAACTGGAAAAAGGTATTGTTCCCATCGATGGGATGCGATTAGTGCAGCCAAACAAAGTCAAATGTTTGTTTTCAACAATTTGCTTTCTGGTTGGTTGGATAATGGTCTTTGCAATAGCATTATAATTCTGTCAGCAGTGAAGTGCAAGTAATAACTGTCTAATAAACAGTTATTTTTAACTTCATTCCATTTTGAAGTTTTATTTTATCCCCTGGACAGTTTGTGTGAATAATAGTTTAAAGTGGAAAATCAGCATTTATGCCACATGAGAATACAATGCTAATCAGTTGGCAGTTAGACTCTGGTAGTGGCATTGCCATAGAGAATATACCAGTTCATGATGGCACTTAATGACCAGGCATTGTTTAAACTTTGCACAAGGCAGATGAACTCTAATCAAGGCATTGGCGGAGAACTGAACCAGCAGATAGTGGTCATCTGTTTCATTGAATTGAAAGTTCTTCCAGTCTGCAAAAAGCAGGGTCCCGTGTATTAATATATGTTGCTTCCAGTGCATGCAAATGTGCCACATTGCAAACTAGACTGACACTCCTCAATTGATTATCAATATAAAACTTTACATACTCTTGAATATCCAGCAAATATTATCTAAATATAGCATCACATTTAATGTTGGACATTGTAATTTGATTTTTGCAAGTGGGCTGGCTAAGTACAGTCATCAGCTATTGCAAACATCCATTGGGACACATTTTTTGATAGTCTGCTAATTCTTGGAATATACAACTTACATACCTGGCATTGACATTGAAATTCATATATCATGTGACTCATTCGTGTGATAGACCAAAAGTCCTTTGGTTGTTATATATCAGTCATTATTAACTGTTGCATTCTCCATGACTACAGCTCTACCAATCTCGGACCACTTAGCAACTAATCCATATTCTCTTCCCATACAGTATGTGTTAGTTCTCCCCTTAAAATTGTATTCTTGCAAATTGTCCTGATGAGTGCAAGATGAAAACATCCAACAATACTCAAGCTCATCCCTTCATGCTATTCATCTTTATTTGGGAGCTTTGGAACATTAGCAAAGTGCAGATGCTATCATGAACATTGTTTGCCATTTCTTTGCATCATAAACTTACTAATGTATTGATGCTGTTGCCTAACAAAAATCTTAACATCTCAATTCTGAAATTTTCAATTTACATTCAACCTCTCTGGCTATTTGGGGAGAGTTTCAAATTTCCACGTCCCTGACTGTGAGGGGATTCTACCTGGCATCATCCATGACTGTCTTGACTCTTAATTTTAAAACAACTCTCCTTATTCTTTGATTTCACCCCATCAAAGGAAATAGTTGACCTTTATCCACAAGATAAGGTCCTTGAATTGTAGATCTCAACTTGATTCTTCTAAGCAGTGGCCAATTATCTAGCTGATTGTCTAAATGCAGCTGTGCATGTAAATCCCCTAAACTTTAAGTCTGCTGCATGTTTTAACTAGGATCTTTTGAACCCAACTTTCACAGACATAGACGATGCACTATCTGTGGGAGAGTGCAGTCAGGGTTGAATAGACAGGGGAAGATGGGGTGCGTCCTTTTGTTTTAAAGCATTGCTGTCTTATTCTAGTAGATCCAGTTTGAATGTTAGTGAATTGGTGAGGTGGCAGGGAATTGGTGTGCAATTTATTTTGGGTCAAGTGTGATGCTGGAAAAGCCCAGCAGGTCAGGCAGAATCTGAGGAGCAGGAGAATCGATGTTTTGGGCAAAAGCTCTTCAGGGATTTATTTGACTACTTTGGGTGTTAATGGAGTACTCCGACTTCAAAAAGATATATGCAGATCTAAGTTCTGCAGTCTTGCCACATTCAGTCGTGAATGCTGGTGGAAGATTAAATAACTCATTAGAGGAGAAGGCTCCACAGATATCCTCATCCTCAATGATAGAAGAGCCCAGTACCTCAGTGCAAAAGATAAGGCTAAAGCTTTCATAGCAATCTTCAACAAGAAGTGCTGAGTGAATAAACCGTCTCAGCTTCCCGCAGTGGTCCCCAGCATTACAGCCAATTCATTTCACTCCACATGATATCACGAAATGGCTGGAGATGCAGGATACTGCACCCCTGACAACATTCATCTAATTGAACTGAAGGCTTGTGCTCCAGAATTTGCTGCACCCCTAGCCAAGCTCTTCCAGTACATTCACAAAACTGGCATCTACCTGACAATGTGGAAAATTGCCCAGCTATGTCCTGTATTTAAAATGCAGGTGAAATCCTGCCTGGCCAATAACCACCCTATTAGTCTACTCGTGATCATCAGTAAAGTGATGGAAAGTATCATCAGTGTGATCAAGCAGCGCCTGCTCAGTGATGCCCAGTTTGGATTCCGCTCAGCTCTTAATCTCGTCGCTGCCTTGGTTCAAACATGGAGAAAAGAGCTGAATTCCAGAGGTGATGTGAGAGTAACGGCCCCTAACAGGAGGGCTGCATTTGACCAAGGATGGCATCAATGAGTATTAGATAGCAAACTCTCAGTAGTTGGAGACCTATCTGACGTATAGGAAAGTGGTTATTGTTGTTGAAGGTCAGTCATCTCAGCTGCAGGATTTCCTCAGGATAGTGTCCTAGGTCCAAACATCTCCAGCTGCTTCATCAATGACCTTTCCTTCTCCATAAGGTGAGAAGTGGGAATGATTGCACAATGTTCAGCACCATTCACAACTCCTCAGATACTGAAGCAGTCCATGTTCAAATGCAGCAGGATCTGGACAAGATCCACACTTGGGCAAATAAGTGTCAAGTAATATTTGTGCCCCACAAATGCCAGGTCATGACCATCAATAAGAAACAATCTAGCCAACATATTCAGTGGTGTTACTATAACTGCATCCTCCACTATCAACATCCCGGGGGTGATCATTAACCAGAAGCTTAACTGGACTCAGCACCAGGAGTAGGTCAGAGGCTAGGAATACTGTGGCGAGTAAGTCGCCTCCTAACTCCCCAAAACCTGTCCTCCATCTACAAGGCACAAATCAGGAGTGTGATGGAATACACCCCATTTGCCTGGTTGAGTATAGCTTCAGTGACACAAAAAAAACTTTACATCACCTTGGACAAAGCAGACTGCTTTGGCACCACATCCACAAGAATCTGCTCCCACCACCACCAATGCTCAGTAGCAGCAGTGTGTACTATCTACAAGATGTACTGCAGAAATTTACCAAAGATCTTTAGACACCACTTTCCAAATCCACAACCACTTCCATCTAGAAGGACAAGGCAGCAGGTATATGGAAACACCATCACCTTCAAGTTCCCCTCCAAGCCACTCCCCATTCTGACTTGGAAATACATCATTGTCGCTGAGTCAAAATCCTGGACTTCCCTCCCTAAGGGCATTGTGGGTCAATCCACAGCAGAGAGCCTGCAGCAGTTCAAGGCAGCTCATCCCCACCTTCACAAGGTCAGCCAGGAATGGGCAATAAATGCTAGCCAGCTAGCAATGCCCTCATCTCCCAAATGAATATTGAAGTCGATTCTAAAGTGCCACATTAAAGGTTACTCCAAAACAAAAGGGCACATGGTGTAGGATAACATTTTAGAATTGATAAAGGCTTAGTTGGCTAACAGGAAGCAGAGGGCAAGCCACAATGAGCTTTTCTGCTGTGCAGGAGACAAGAATGAGGCATAGTTTAAAAAAAATCTTCCTTTTAAGCTATACATGAAGAGAATTTTTTTTCTCATAAGTTGTAAAACCATGGAGTTTTTTCTACAGAAGGCAATAGAGACTGAGTCATTGAATTTATTAAAGGCTGGATTGGATAGATTTTTGGTCAAGGATATTGAGGATTATTGGAGGGGTGTGGATACCAATAAGGAAAGAAGAGGTGATACCAAGCCAGAATCAGCAGATTGGGCTCAAGGGGTTGAATAGTCTTCTGCTCTTAAGCGGGTTAGAGTTTATAGTCAGGTCAGGTCCAAGGGGTTAAATTGGCATTGGAGGCTTCAGTTGTGTTGTTAGCTAGTTGTTAAACTGGGTTTTAATCTGTTTAAAATTCCTAGATTAAATTTTAATACAGATGTGTCATGGAGAGCCCCAGGGAGCATGAGAGTTACTCCTCATTAGTTCCTGTGCAAATTGTACATAAGAATTTCCCTAAAACACACGTGCATCTTCAGTCATATCAGACTCCTCAATTATGTCACCCCTTGACCTTAAAGGACTATAACCCTAACCAATGCCTGGAAAGTCTCAGGTGTGGCAGCATCTGTGGAGAAAAAAACCAGAGTTAAAGTTTTGAGTCCAGTGTGACATGACCTCATATTTGAAATCCATTGAACCATGGTACAGTATAAATGTGGTGAGTCTAGGTACAGAAACAAAGACTTAAGATTTCTTCCTTGTTTAGTTGTCATGCACAATAACCAGTTAAGGAGAAAGTGAGGACTGCAGATGCTGGAGACCAGAGTTGAAAGATTTGGTGCTGGAAAAAAACAGCAGGCCAGGCAGCATCTGAGGAGCAGGAGAATCGATGTTTCGGGCATAAGCCCTTATTCAGGAATTCCTGAAGAAGGGCTTATGCCCAAAACGTCGATTCTCCTGCTCCTCGGATGCTGCCTGGCCTGCTGTGTTTTTCCAGCACAACATTTTTCAACAATAACCAGTTTTCCTTTGTACATGAGAGGAGTCTCAGGTCTAACTATGCAAACGTTTCAATATAGCAGCCTTATGACTAATACAATCTCTTCTTCCACTCTCTCCACCAACTTGGCCTAACCCCATTCACATGAATATGAACAATACATATATTACATTTCAGACCTTCTCCTAACATATTGTTCAAGTGTAAAGGCAGCTGCCAAAAAGTACAGGTAAATTCCTCATGGGTAAGTAGGAAAACAGCATGCAGGCTTGAGAAACTAAATCTTAGGTTAAGCTATTAATTGTGAAAGGTGAGGAAGCCGTATCAGAGAATTAAGATGCTACTATATTGCCTTGTTCAAGTATCCTATCTCTTCTGTTATGAAAATAACTGTGGTTTTGGAGTCCTATCTATTGCACTGAATTGAATACAGTTAGATTCAATGAACTGACAATGAGCTGCAGTCATCAGGATTTTATCCACATTACAGGTGTTGATTTGAAATCTCCATGGCTTTTCTGAATAGTAGGGCAATTTGCAATAACAGGAATGGTCTCCTGTTGTTACTGGAAATATATATGTTGAACAAATCAAACACATTTTGATCTGAGTATAAATTGGGATGAACCATAACAGGTAATACCTGTGTTCTCGAGCTGGTACATCTTTTATGAACACACGGTGACACGGTGGTTAGCACTGTTGCCTCAGCGCCAGAGACCCGGGTTCAGTTCCTGCCTCAGGCGACTGACTGTGTGGAGTTTGCACATTCTCCCTGTGTCTGCGTGGGTTTCCTCCGGGTGCTCCGGTTTCCTCCCACAATCCAAAAAATGTGCAGGTTAGGTGAATTGGCCATGCGAAATTGCCCGTAGTGTTAGGTGAAGGGGTAAATGTAGGGGAATGGGTCTGGATGTGTTACCCTTCAGCGGGTCGGTGTGGACTTGTTGGGCCAAAAGGCCTATTTCCACACTGTAAATAATCTAATCTAATCTATTCATACTTCGGGTATGTGCATCACTGGTAATTTTGTTGCCCACCTTTAAATGCTCAAAGAACTTGTTAGTGATGTGTTGAAATCTGTATGGTAATGATGCTTGTACAATGCTTCTAGGTGGGATGTTCCAGAATTTTGACGGATAAATATAGGAACTGAGGATATATGTTAAAGTTAAGATGGAGTGTGAGCCTTGGAGAAAGCTGTGTCCCTATGCACCTATTGTCCTTTGTTTTGTAAGTGATAGGAGTTAGAAGTTTAGGAAGTGTTAAGGAAGATGTCTTTTGAGTTGCTTCAGTGCAATCTGTGGCTAGCACACTTTGCAGACACAGCATGTTTGTGATAGAGGGTTGGATGCTTAGAATACTGCATCCTCATCTTCTAAAAATTAATTGCATTGTTATTAGATGTAAGATACTATTTGGGTTACGTCTTTGCTTTGCCAACAGGCTTGCAAGTTAACATCAGTAGTTTCACTGCAACTTAAATGAAGTTAGTAATGTGGAAACTTGACAATTGTCCACATGTTTTTCAGCCAGAGAGGCATAAAGGAGAACAACAACGTGTATAAATTTGCAAGCACGCCCATCAGAGTACGAGCAGGAGTTTTGTAGACAAAATGCTCCAGATAGGCAATCTTTTTCTGTTGCAGGGTTTTGCCCATACTGTAGACTCTGACCAAGTAACCTCCAGGTAGTATATCATGATCAGAGATCGAAGTGAGGCCTTGTAGGGACTTTTTAAAAACTCCATGTATGTGATACAGGTGATCCTGTCTAAGCCAATATTCATTTCCCATCTGAAACTACTCTTGAAGGTGGTGAACAGTTTTGAATGTTGCATTTATGAGGGAGAAAGGTAAAGTATACCTATGGTGCTGTTAAGGGTCTCCAGGATTTTTGACCCAAGGTAATTCCAGGATTTTGCTCTAACTTTGTGATCGACCTGTATCATAATTTGTTCGTGATGTGTATAATGCATGACCCAGTGCTAACATTTCTACATTGGAGCATGGTAGGGATCCCAGTAAATGTTTAATTGTCTGGAAATTAGGTTATTGTCTGACTCTGGAAAAACCACAGAACATGTGGGAAACTGTGTATTCTTATTCACCCCTCCTACATTTACAAGAAGTGAGACAAAAAGTACCAATTCCAATGGTTTCTTTTCCCATCCATAGTTGCTTCACCTTTGACATTTTTCCAAATGAGGTGTGCTTGTATGGGCATTAAAGGACTCTGTCATTCAGTACTGCTGCTCTTTCTCAAGTAAACAGAGATTTCAGCTGATTGTGTTAACAGAAATGTAGAAGGGACTATTGATTTTCATTCAGAGTTCAACATTTTTTATTTAACATTCCCCTCCAGCGTAACTTTGTCTTGAATTCTTAAGGCAGCACAAACAATGAATAGTATCGAAATAAAGTTAAGAAATGGCAACACATCTTCAACAAAAACATGTAAGGTCTTGAGAGGACCCTATGCTGCACTGTGACCATTTATAGTGGAAGGAAAATGGATATTGTGTTGCATAGAAGGAAGCCACGAGCAAATAGTAGAAAGAAATCAAAAGGAAATTCTCAATTTAGCTGTTAATTCTTCTGGTCCCAAGAACCATGATTATGATTTTTAGTACTGCTCCCTTTTGAAGTACCATTTCAAGTATTCCATTCAACTGTTGCCCTTTTACAAGCACATTTTAATTGTGATCAATTTGCAGCATCAAGGATCAGAAGCTGAATGCACAAGCGACTAGGCCAAAGTGTTCCTCCACTTAGTTTCTGGGTGATGTGGAAATGGTATCTCTGTTCTAAATCATTCTCCATTTTTGTAATAGTGAACACATGATAGTGGACTGCAATATGGTGAATGCACATTGGTTACTCTCTGGAAAAACAATTACTGATGTGCTGTTGACATTTGCATTGTCAGATACCACCTATACTTTAATTGTCCTCTGGATGTTTATAGTACTCAGGACAATGAGAGGCCCACTGTCAAATTGAGTTCAAAAAACATACCTTGGAGCCTTTTTAGCTACCACCTACCAACCTTGCGGTGTGCAAATGATAGCTAGAGGGTTGACTTGGTCCAGTTTTCGCTTTTGCCCCTTTCATGCCCTGCCCTGCAAAAGACATGCACTTTGGAAGAGTAGTTGAGGTCCAGTTTGATTCTGATGAGCAATTTGGAGCAAAGTGCAGGTAAGTTATATTTTGAAATATGTTTTAAACAATGAAAATTTCTTTTTTTAGGTTGATATTTAAATTTTTGTAAGTTGAAGTCTTGTGCACTGATTTTGTGCACAGTACTTCAGGAACAAGTGCTATGTCTTACGTCTTTTGCTGCTTTGAGAACAGTCTCTGCAAAGATGCCAGGCTGAATGCCTATTATGGGTATCCTTCTATCCATCTGTCCATATTCTGATCGAATTACAGGTTTGCACCGTGACACCTTTAATGACCCCTTTAGAAAGCTATGTCTCCCTCTCAAAATGGTTATGATTATTGACTTCTAACTGAAATGCTGCTGTCTTCCACAACTGCCAAATGTGCATTTGGAGATGAATCTTTTATTCAGTCACAGGTAATCTTCTTCCTTGACCCAGATCTTTTCAGCATATATTCCATTAGGGACAAAAAGACACATGACTGAAAATAAATACAACAATCTGTCGATATTGTGGTGTTCCTTGATTCTTACTATTTTATGCACTTTTGACCTAGCTACCTACTTCCACAGGTGTCTATCAAACAGCTGGCATATTTTCAGCAAAAGTCTTCGATTCGGCTGGAGCTTCCTTGTTTTTGGCTCATGGCTGTCGTCCCCATCAGGGAGTAGAATAAGTACATGATGTAACCCATTGTTCAGGATACACCCAAATTTTCTGAGGTTTGTAGTTGATGATGAAAAATCCAGCATCTGGGCACTTCCACTATTTCACTACATGTCTAGCTGAAAGTAGAAAAAAAAAATTCTGGGCAGAAAAGGGCTTTTAAAATTATTGCATTCTCTCCTGTTTCCAGATGTATGAAAAAATATATTCAACATAGTGATGTTATTAGTATTAGCATGTTTTCAACTTGTAGCGCATTATTGCAAAATACTGCTACCTCTGTTAGCCTTGGTTTTCTTAGTATCATCTGCTAGTGATAATGAGGAGATGGTGGTAATGGCGCTCATTGCCATCACACCTTGCCCCATCGACCCTAAAGTTGATGCTGCTTTGCTGTATGACAGACAGTAGCTCTTCTGATAGGGTCCAGAGATTTCTGCACACTCATATCTTGAAGAAGAAGCAGAACCTTCCAATGTTTAACTAAGCTACATTGGTAGACACAGCATAACTACTCTGCAGCTTTGGAGCAAAATGCAGGCAAACCGCTTAAATGGGATCCTATTATTATGAAAAATCCACAATATCTAATGAAGATGCCTGGAGGGAAATTGAGCTGATTCTGAACAGAGATTAATTAATGGGTGTACATATAACTTCAGCACTATATTGACATGTAATCCATTTCTCAGAAAAGCTAATCCTACCTCTTTTTCTGCATCAAGGCCATGGTGATGAAGATTTTGTTACATTACTCTTAGCTGCTCTTACTTTCCTAATATTTTGTGTGCAGTGTAGACTATATGTTGTTTCAGATATCTCCTACGATAACATGGAGGAATAATATGACACGAAAGCTTCATGACGTGGTAATCTTCACTTCTACAGCTTCTACAGGAAGATCCATTCTTGATACAGATGTGTGTGGATCATTGAGCAACATATGGCACAACTTTGGGGCAGCCTGTAATGTAAAATGTAGACTATAAGGACTGAGAATGCTTCCCATACAGTTATTGCTTCAGGGTCATGTCAGATATGAACAAAATGCTTCTGCAGTTAGTGCCTGTTATAACCTTACAGTACGTTTTGAAAAACTGATTAGAATCCCTGCCAGTGCCTCAAGTGTTACATCAAAATAAAGTAAAAGCATATTCAAAAATAAATATTTTCTAAAAAGGAATCTTATCTAGTAAAATGAGCTCTTTTGTGGATAAAAGTGAAAGAAACAACAAAACACAACTTTTGACTTTAAGACCACCTGGAGCTGACAGTAACAACCAACATTAAGTTCCCAACTTTTAAGGGACAAGCTTTAATTCTGGTTTGACTTACATAACCAACTCGTAAATTGGGGCTAAGATCATTCATGGACCACTGAACACATTAAATGAGATTTTTACATGCTAGGGATCCACTTGAATACAATAAAGAATAGTTAGGAGCAGGGGTTAGCACTGCAGAGTAACAGCGTGGATTTAATTCCTGAACTGGCTGAGGTTACCATGAGGACTTCATCTCAACCTACTGTCCTGGAGGTCTGTTAAATCTCCACCAGTTTCTGGTCCAATGGGTTTGTGGCAACTTTACCTTTTTACTAGTGGGCAATTGAGTTTGTCAGCATCATTAAAAAGGCAACATCTGTGAGCCTAATAAAAATTCTTCAACACAGTTCAGGAGATAGCTCAAGTTTGTCAATAACTACAAAATAGCTAGTTACCTTATCAAATCCAGTGCACAGCTTGAAATATCATTTTGTTTATTATAGGGCTGGGAAGAACTCAGACACATGCTATCTCAAAAGTAACAAGCTGAAAAGAATAATTATCCTTTCAAAAGTTTTAACTATTCACTTAGCAATGATGTCACACTGTGCAGACTGCAAAATGTTTATTCTGTAGACAGAGGCCCTTCACAGTAGGGACAACAACAAGGTAATTTTCAATTAGAATATTGAATGCTATAAATTTCGAACATAATGCAGTTTAGATTATTATGATCCGAAACAAAGGAGAGCAGCAAACTAGAGAGTTTAGTGTTTCTATTCCATCATTGTAAAATGGAATTCTGTATGTTTGATGAGGAAAAGAATGACACGAAAGTGACAGCTGTGCAATGACTTTTTTGTTTACAATAGAAAGTAGCTAGCAGTTTATTCTTGACAGAGGGGAGTTTGCCAGATCTACGTGGCTCGGGCTACACATTACTTCAGTCCACTCTAAATGGTTAACTTTGTAATGCCCCACTAGTGAAACAGACTAGTCACATGTCTGCTATAAATAACTCTGGTCATTTACAGCAATTACAGATGAATAATCTAGTCTTGCTCAGGTCATCGATGCGCTGAGAATATTTACTTGCAATTGAAATGTTTTAAAGTTAAATCAGTTGAGAAGTTCAGTCTAATATGAACATCCTTCTAGAAGAAGATTCCAATAACTTGCACAAAGTATATCACTTTTAATCTGTGAACATTTAATAAAATTTTGAAGCAGCTAGCAGATTGAAGAATGACTGCAAGTATTCCAGAATGCAAGATAGATGAATATTTTCATCATGACCTGTCCTGCCAACTTACATTCATCATGAATGGAGTGTAATTGCAAGCAAAGCAACTGTTAATACAGAACATGACCAATCTAAAATTAGATTAGAGCAGATTATTTGTGAGCTGGATTTTAAAATGACTTTTTTTAAAAAACCTGTGATGGGCAAAAAATTGGACCAAAGTATCCTAAAAGAAACCAAAAGCTCTGAATTGTTCTGACTACAGGACAATAAGTCTTGCGAATTGTATAGAGAAAATTATTTTGAAAAGAAATAACAAATGTAGTAGTTGGTCAGGATCCCAAAGAGAGGACAAAAACTGAGTATCTTTCATCTGAGAGTAGTAATTGAAAGATATCTGGAAGTGCAAGAATGTATAGATGTATGCTTTGTAGGCTGTGAATAGGAATTTGATAATCCACTACCAGGAAATAAGAAATGTTTAAACAAATTAGAAATTGAGAAGAGATGAAAGGATAACTCTGAATCTGTATTGGATCTTTGAGCAGTGATAAAATTTGGTAGTGACTTGTCAGACTGCTTTTCAATCGAAAGAGGAGGGCAACAGAGAGATGTTTAATATCCCTAAATCTCTTCAACTTGCATACTTAAGTAATCTTAAGAGACATAGTCGATCTATCAGGTTGCAACATTGGGTTGAATGTCAACTATTGGAGAAGCACAAATGACACAACTGATTGCAGGTCAAAAGGGGTGCTACAGAAAATTGTAAACAATGTGTAAGCAGGAATGTAGGATATAGATTAAGGACGAATGTGAAGACCACCAAGATAGTTGTGAAAAGATGCAACCTAACCCTGGAAGTAAAAATTGATGTAAATGAATAAGTAATGGAACAAGTGAAAACATTCACATAATTTAAACAGATTATCACAAGTGATGGGAGATGTGATTGTGAGATTTAAGAGAATTAAAATTGCCAAGATCAGCTTTTTCAGAACAAAGGATGTTTTGACATCAAAGAAGCAGAATCGAGATTTTGGAGAGGGAAGGTGGATGCATAGGGATTGCTGATATGCACATTGTGTTATGTTCCTCACAGCCATTAAAAATACACAAGGTATTAATGAGGTTTGGACACATGGGAGGGAGGGTGTTCTGTGTATCTGTGTAGAAAAACTAACGAGGAAATGGTTGTGGCAAATAGGAAGTTAATGCATAATATCAAGGAGATCAAGAAGCAATATTTTGGTGTCATTTGAGTAGGTGGCAGACAATCATTGAAATGAAAGATCAAAGGAAATGTAGAAGAGGGAAGTAAAGAAAATGGATGACCTATGTAATGGATTGGATAAAATTGATCTTTGCAAAATGTAAAAGGATAAAACTTGGAAATTCAGGCTGGTCAAGTTTCTCAGATGGAGTTGACAAACTGCAAATGGCTTCTTGCATTTCATGGAACTTTCTAGATAACTGCAAGAGTATGCTGACTTCTAATGTAGTTATTACCACTTCATAGACACTTAATCAAAGTGGACAAATTAGATACAAAACTGGCTTGATGGTAGGAGACAGAGGGTGGTGGTGGAGGATTCTTTTTCAGATTGAAGGCCTTTGACTAATGGTGTTCCACCAGAGTCAGTACTGGATCAACTTTTCTTATTTATATCAATGATTTGGATGAGAATATCGGAGGTATGGTTAGTAAGTTATAGTCATACAGCACGAAAGCAGACCCTTTGGTCCAACTAGTACATGCTGACTAACATCCCTAACTAATTTTCAAAAATTAATATGGATTCACCTCAATATTGGTGGTTTTGTGGGCAGTGAAGAAGATTTGTAATCTTTGTTAAGATTACAAAGGGATCTTGATGAAATGGGTCAACAGGCTGAAAAACGGCAGGTGGAGTTCAATCTGGATTAATATGAGGTATTATATTTTGGTAAACAAACAAGGGCAGGACTTTGTATTAATGGCAGAGCTCTGCCTAGTGTTGTTGAACAGAGAGACCCAGAGGTTCCCAGGTATGTTATTCTTTGAAATTCGTATCACTGGTAGACGTGGTTAAGAAGGCATTTGGCATGCATGCCTTCATTTCTCATCTTTGACTACAGGGGTGGAGATGTCACGTTGAGGTTGTACAGGATATTGGTGGGTCCTCTTCTGGGGTACTGTGTGCAGTTCTGGTTGTCCTGCTTAAAGAAAAAATGATAGTATTAAACTCGAGAGGGTTCAGAAGAGATTTACCAGGATATTGCTGGAAAAGAAGGGCTTGAGTTAGATGGTGAGGCTGGATAGACTGGGACTACTTTCACTGCAGCATAGGAAGTTGAGGGGTGACCTCTAGGAAGTTTATAAAATTGTGAGGCATTTTGATAAGATTAATAGCAAATGTCTTTTTCCCTTGTGTGATGATGTTCAAGACTAGGGAACATATTTTTTGAGGTGAGAGGAGCAAGAGTTAAAAAAAAAGACATGAGACAACTTTTTTTTTACACAGTGGTTTGAATGTGGAATGAACTGCCAGGGGAAATGGTGAATGCAGGTATAGTTACAACATTTAAATGGCATTTGAATAAGTACATGAATAGAAAAGGTTTGGAGGGATATGAGCCAAATGCAGGCAAATGGGACTATTTTAGTTTGGAAACAGGGTTGGTATGGACTAGCTGGATAAGGGGTCTGTTTCCATGGACACACTTGTTCTATAAAGAATAATCTACCCATAAGAGTGACCGTTTTTCAGTTTACTTTTAGACGCTTACCCTGGCACACTAAAATGCACATTGTTCATACAGTGGCAAAGCATTCCTATGCAAAGGATCTTCATTCTTCAGTATTTTGTGATAACTGAGAAAACAATTTAATAATTTTGAACAAAACTGGCTGCTGTGGAAACACAAAATGGAGGGAAATTTACATGGAGAGTGGAACTGTGGGTCACTGTGTTTTAAGCAAGATCTAGCCAGTAAAGTAAAAGATTTGCACGACAAGTTTTGATAGATATTTGGTAAAGATCTCTGCAGCATCATCAGAAATAACTATTAAAGAATTACAATCACATTATGCCTTCACTTTCAATCTAGTTTCTGTCCTGTCATCTCAGTAAAAGAGACATAGACCTAGGTCGCTAAAATATTTCATATGTATTTTGGTTTTAGAGGTTTGCAAATTTCTAAAACCCTATACATTATAGAAGAACTTCCTGTGGGTTTTACCTTGCCAGTTCCTTGCTGTTAAGATTTTTGTTCAGTTTAAACTATTCCATTTTGTTCTCTAACTGAACTTCTGTATAACCCTTTTTGTGTTTATTTTCATTTACGTTTGCAACTGTCTTTCCACTTTTTTCACACCTTCCAGTTTTTTTTTCTCGCTAATTTCTCTCTTGCTTTAAAATTGTTCAGTAAATAGATGCTGAGTTTTTGGTTGGGGCAGTGATACTGACTCTTGTAACAAATTGTCTACTGAAGTTTACATTATTTTAGATATCTTGAAAATAAGTTGTGTTCAGTTTAAATAAAATCTGTGTTTGGAAAATAACTGGGGGAGGTTTCAAGATCAGTGGTATATGCTGATTGACTTAATTCAATCTAGAACTACAGGTGTTTAGTGCAAGACAAAATTTGATACTTAGCAATGAACCCTCTAAAATTAAAAAGTTTGGGTGTTCGTTTATAGTTTCACCCTGAGATTTGTGGTTCAAAGAATTGTTTTCTGTAATTGTTCCTCAGGATATGCGGTCACTTGCAAAGCAAGCATTTATACCCATTTGTAGTCATTACATTGCAACTGGTCATATTGGGATGTCACTAGCAAAACAGGCATGCTGATGTGTTCTCGTTCACATTAATTCATGATTGTAGAAAAAAAGTAGGTGAAATTGATTAGAAATAATAAAAATGTTAAATAGTGCGTCCTAATGTGCTTTATTCCCGAAATATATATTTTTTGCACAGGAGGAGGACCATAGTTCCCAGTACTGGTTCTTTTCCTCATCCTGTAAATTTGTCCTATTCAAGTAGGAATTGATGTAGAGTTATAGATTTAGGTATAATTCTTAGGCTAAATGGATCAAAGGGAATAGGGAGAAAGTCAGAACAGAATATAGAGTTGGATGATCAGCTCTGATCATATTTGATGTAGAGCTGGTCTCTAACCTGTTCCTCCTGTTCTGTGATTCTGTTAAGTTAAATTTTGGAAGTTCGCTTTGAATCTGCTTTCACCATGGTATGTTCAAGATCATTGCGTTTTAAAAAATTGCAGTATAAACTGTTCAAATGTTCTGTGTTTTGCTGTCTGCTGTGCTTATTTGCTAGATATTGTAGTTGCAAGTGTTTCATTGTATTTTTACCATTGCCCAGCTTCTTTCATCCAGTTGAAGTTTATTTTTCTCAGGAGCAGGAAGATATCCGTCCTGCCCAGAAGACTAGCCATCCACTACCTGACATCTTCAGCAGCATGCTTAAAGACACAACGGATGAACACCGAGCTCACCTATTTGACCTGAACTGCAGAATCTGCACAGGTATACGGCACAAAAAACATTTTCAAGATTCGTCATGAACATTTTGATCAATGTAATACTGTGCAACAGTTGTGTTGAGAGCAAAACCAGAATTAAGTAATCACTACTCATTAAATGCAAATAACTATACACAATAGACATAATCAGTGTTAGCAAGAGCTACCCAATTAGTCCTGCTCCCCTCTGCTCTTCCATGTAGACATGCAGATTTTTCCTTTTCAAATACCTATCCAGTTTCCTCTTGAAATTCACTATTGAATCAGCTTCCAGCACTGCTTTTAGGCATTATGTTCCACATCATAACTTGAAGTCCCAATATCGGCCACCCATGGAGGGACTAATGCAACTATATTCAATGTTTCACACATTGTCTACCACATAACAGAGCAGTCTTGCACTTTCAGTTGGATTGTAGGCTCATATTTTGTATAAATCTATTTTGGTTCATGGAGTATGATGGACAGTAATGTGCATAAATAACAATAGTCTGTAACATTGTAAAAATAATTTGTGATAAATGTAGGACAGAATCTTCTGGGTTAACATTTCTGGAAAAACCTCTCGTAGCAAACAGATTATCAGAAAGTTGGTATTTTGCCTCAAGTATTCCATTCATGACATTGAATGAACTGAAAATTGAGAGAGCAATACACACTGAAATTAGAGAGAAGCTGCCATTGTGCATGTCCTTGGTAAGGTGCATCCATAATATCCAATAATGGTTTATAGTTGATGCTCACTGTATAGTGTTAGGGCTTGCATGGTTAGTAGGATTCAGTTAAATCCAACTATCCCATTTCACAGCAAAGCAAGATGTACCCACTACATCTGTACCTTTTATCGAATGTTTAATTCATCATACAATCCCTACAAGTGGAAGCAGGCCATTTGTCCATCGAGTCCACACTGTCACTCCAAAGAGCATCCCACCCACCTACACTATCCCTACAACTCAGCATTTCCCATGCCTAATCCACCTAGCCTGCGCATCCTGGTACACTGAGCGATTTAGCACAGCCAATCCACCTAATCTCCACATCTCTGAACTGTGGTAGGAAACCAGAGCACCTGGAGGAAACCCACACAAACACAGACAATGTGCAAAATTCCACACAGACATTTGCATGAGGGTGAATTGAACCCTTGTCCCTGCTACAGTGGAAGAGCAGTGCTAACCACTGAGCCAATGTTCTGCCCACTACTGAGCTACTGTGCTGTCCAATGTGTTTGAGTTTTAGAAGCTTCACAGCCTTGAAACTTGTATCTACCCAACTAAATGGCTCCCAACGAATATGAAACATTAAGTAATAAATCTTGCTGACAACTAATTCCACTTTTTTCCCCTTTTTGCCTCTGTTCAATGTGACTAAAAGCTAACCAGCATGCATATGAACTTTAGTGAATTATGGAAATAATAAAATGGGTATAAATTCAGCCTATTCATTTTAGGGTTAATGCCAGTTAGCTGGAGCTTAAGTCATATCTGTAGTAAGATTAATCCCAAACCTTTAACCTTTTGCTACTTTGCTCCCATCAGGAAAAGTTCAAGTCTCAGAAGATGAACCAATGCCTAAGAAGCCGAAAGTGGTAACCAAAAAAGCAGAACCAAAAATGAAATCCAAGACTGATGTGAGGCGTCAGCAAGAACAAGGCAAAGCAACAGTGACTGTTTCAACACCAGAAGAGAACTCTGGTTCAATCCAAGGAATTACCTCTTTTCCCTCTCCATCAATAGTCACTACAGCTACAAATGTAGTTACTTCACAGCCTACTTCAGAATCTGTCAGCAACTCATTCATATCACCAGCCACTAATCCAACTGGAGTTGTCAGGACAGAGAGAACATCTGTCACTATAGCTTCTTTGCTTACCACCTCCATTGTCTCTAAGTCTACATTATCAGTGTCTTCAGTTGGTACCACAGGTTCCGAGAGAGTGATGGGGAGAACTTTCGTTGGTGGAAAGGAGGAAGAGGAAACGCCAAAATCTATTTTGGCATCTGCAACTCCTAAATCTATACTGACAAAAACATCAACAGCACCTGAGCAAAACTATACAGTATCAACAACATTAAGGTGTGTAAGGCCCATAAGGAGGAAAGATCTTTAACTGTCCAGAGTACCAGTCAGAACAACATTCCAGTTCGATTTACATGCAAAATAATCCCCAGGACAGGATGAAAGTTGGTCTGAGTGCCTTGTTAAACAGCAGTTCATCTGATAGTTTGTAAACATTATTGTGGATCTTAAATCCATTTTGGCAACTTTATTATTTTTTAAGTGCCAACTCATTACAGCATCAAGCTGTGATGCACATTCACACTCCGATTCATAACAAAGACTAGCAATAACCTTTGTCCCAAAAGGAAAGCGAGAATTGAACTTGACACGAGCAAGACATCATCATTGATTTTGTATAATATTTCAAAACTCATTTTGTCTCATTCACTGGAACTATCAAAAACCATTTCTTATCCTTATTCTTTCTCTCCCATCCTAAATTCCCATTATGACTAAAACATAACGTGAGATTTGAAGTATTTGTTGTGAGCAGTTGTTAAAATACTTCTGGACTTGCACATTTTTGTTTTATTACTTTTTCCAAGATATCCAACATTGGAATGGGAAGAGCCTTTTTAACCCTTTGACCCTATTCATTGAGATCATGGCTGATGTGTAACCTGTCTGCAGACTCATTTGCTCATATCCTTTAATACCTTTGGATATCTGATCACTGTAAGATTCAAAATTTAATTTTATTTGAGGAAAAATGTTAGAAACCTACAATTTCTGCTTACAAGTGTTTCTTACTCCCTGTTCTGAAAAGTCCAGCTCTTGTTTTTGGACTGGATCTCATCTGTCACTTTCCAGACCACAGAAGTAATCTCTTTCTGTAGCCCATCTGCCTTTTAATGAAGTGAAAAGTTAATCAGTTCACCCCTTAATCTCCTAACTTCTCTGGAATACAGCCATAGTTTGTATAATCTCCTCCTGTAATTTAACTTTTGGAGCTTAGGTATGATACTGATGAACTAAGCTGTGCTCCCACCAAAGTTGACGCATCTTTAGATGTCATGTTTAGAACAACACTCGTTACCCTCAGTCAAAATGTTGGACAATGTTGGGCACAATTGTTCTGACAGAGACATAGGCTTGATTGATTAGAAAGTGCAATAAGCGTAATAAACCATAACTGCCTTTGAGAAAAAGGGAATTTTGCATTGGTGAATCAAACTCCTGAAAATGCTCCCTCACAATCAGTGTACACTCCTGCACAGTTGGGAAGATTGAAGTGCATTTTGGATGTTGTCATTCCACATTGAAACAAATTTATCAAATGCCTCGTGACCGTTCCCAAGTTAAACTTGACCTCAACAATTTTTACTTTTTATCTTGATGCTGGGTAACTACCAACTGGACAAATGACTATCCAATTTTGTTCCAACAACAGCATCACTGTATTGTGCTAAATCAAAGAAAAGGAAATTTGAATATAATCAAAAATCAGTTTAAAATGATGATTTTTAGCAGGGTCTTAAGAATGGAGAGGCAAAGTAGTTTATGGAGGGAATAGCAGAGCTTAGGGTCATCACTGCTAAATGTAAAACACTGGGTGTACAGGTAAAATGCCACAAAAATGGAAAGGTTGGGAGAACTAGAAGGCTGGAAACAATTTGGGATGGGGTGAAGCAAAACTATGCCAGATTTAAGTTTAATATTCATAAAACTGAAGGACTGGGAGGGGTACAGGCAGAGTTGTTGTGCAGAGAATCCCAAAACTACTGTAATTCTTTCTCATGTTGGGTCTAGTGAGATCCAATCTATACTTTCAATTTAAAAAAAAAATTCAAAGTGTTGGAAATCTGGACCTCCCTCTTCCAAAAGGCTATGGCTCCTCGGCCCATTAGGGTTGTTCTGACAGGCAATTGTTAGCTCAGTTCAAATACAGTATCAGCTGAGGTCACCATGATGGTGTTTCAACCATGCCTCTTGCCTGGGAGGTAGTGACACTCAGGTTAAACTGACTACAAGTCAACTCTAATAATAGAGTAGCCTGTGGTCCCCTGGGACTGTGGCAGGTCTCACTGCATTTTCATAGATTTTGTTAGCTTGACTATTAATGTAGCAAAGAAATATGCGGAATTATAAGAGGCTTGAAGGGTAAATGCTGAGAGAATGTTTCGCCTCATGGGAGAGTCTAAGATCAGAGGCATAGTCTCAGATTAAAGTGGTGCCAATTTATGATTGAGGTAAGAAGTTTCTGCTGAGTATTGAGAATCTTCTGAACTCCTTGTCTCAGAGCTGTGCAGGCAGAATCTTTCTATATATTTAAGAGTGAGATTCTTGATCAGACAGTGAATTGAGTGTAACAGGGAACAGGTGGAAACGTGGAAGGAAGGCAGGAACGATTTTGGATCAGCCATAATCCTGTTGAATGGTGGAGCAGGCTCGAGGGGCTAAATGTTGTTCCTATTTCTTATGGCCTTAAAGGAGGTAAATGGACTTTAGGTACAGATCAAATATAAGTAAATGTTTCAAAGGACTGCACCACTGCTGCCTTCCCTCCTGGGTATGAAAATCAGTTCAATTAAAAGCCAGCAAAAGGAGTCCAGAAAATTGAAGACCTATGAGCTTGACATCCATTGCAGGTAAAGTTATTGAAACCCTAGCTGATACATTTGTAGATCCTTGAATGCTAACGAAGGTGGGAGACCGCAAAGCTAAATAGGATAATTCAGGAATTATACAGACAAGAAGCATCTGGGCTGGAGGAAATGAGGTTTGCACAATGTTTGATATTCCATCTCCATTTACTTCAGGAAGTAATATCAAGTAGGGTGCAGAAACCAATGTTACCCTGTTAGTCTTGCAATCAATGGGTTGAGTTAATATTCTACCTAATTGGTTTAGTGTGTGTGCTTCATGAATAGAATAGATTTCCTGCAGGGAAGTGGTGGAAGCGGTTATCAGTTCACATTGATTCATTCAGATATAAATGAGATATATCTTTAATGGTTCCAAAAGATCTTCAGTACTGAGCTTTTTCTACAGCCCTTTTAGGTTAGTTAATTGAGATTGACTACAATGTTTAGTCAACAATTCCATCACCATTATATCATGCCACTGTCAGGTTAATAATGGACAAACTATTTGGACTTTGGTTCAACAGTTATGTTCTGATCAACATCTGGAAAAAAAAGGCAGATCACCATATCGCTATATTATCATTCTACCTCATTGACTCTGAATTTTTTAAGTAAAGCAAAATGCATTTAGAGGGGTCATATGGACCTCAAATAAATATATGTTGGTATTGTTAATGTTGAGCATGTAACTTGAATGCTCCAACAAAGACTGAGTGAATGTCAGTCTTAAAGTTATAAGAAAATGGATTCTGGGTAAATGTTATATCCAAGGCATTTTGCGATGATGTCACCAGGTTTACCTAACTAATACCGTTCCTGTTCCAGGGTTTCAGAGGCAAAGACCCCAGCTGAATTGGACACTTCCCTGTTCCTGTCTCACCTGGATGCTATATGGAAGGGATTTATCAACATGCATGGTGTAGCAAAGTTTGTCACTAAAGCTTATCCAGTCTCTGGGTCGATTGACTATCTTGTAGAGGTATGAAACTCTTCTTATTAGATTTGATAAGAGAGGGGGGAATAAATGTTCTCCCCCCATTGCAGATGGCATTGACTGATTGCTGATGTAAAATTCAACAAACAGCACATCATTGAATTGACCAACCTTTCTGTCTTGGGCCTAGATGGTGAATGTCCTTTAGACAAATGCCATGAACGACATCATTTTCAAGCTCCATCTTATACTGAGCCTGTGCTGAAAGCTCAATAGTTGAGCTTAGTTGCTTACTTAGTCTTGACAGTAAGCCTGAATATCGCAAAGTTCCCGTTTGCTGACTGAGGAAAATCCTGCAACAGTTTGGTGACGGCTAGACTAGAGGAACCTTCAGTCTGTACACATGGTCATGTTAAAACTAATTAAATATCCTGGTCTATTCTGCCATGAAGGATGGGAAGGTATGGGCTGGAGAGGAAATCTAATCTTACGTTAAGGTTTTAGGACCAATAAACAATTGGATATACTTTATTTGCATCTCAGAAAATTAAGATTCCTGAATCAGTGGAGCAAAAGAATATTTACTATTCTCTGCATGAGAATAGTGATAAATAATAATTGAATTCTGAACTATTTACCTTAGAAGGCTTTGGAAGCTTGGTCTTTGAGTATGCCTAATGTAGAGATTGATAGGTTTTTGATTACTAGCAGCTTACACGGTTGGAGTCAGTGAAAGGCATTGAAGTGTTTGATCAGCCATGATTGTAGTGAATGGCAGGATATCCTCAACTGATTAAATGGTCGACTTCTGTTTCTATATGAATAATTATGGAAACTGGAAGCTAAATTTGAATTTATTCACATTTTTCGGATCATAGAATCCTTACAGTGTGGAAACAGGCCCCTTTGGCTCAACAAATCCACACTGACCCTCCAAAGAGTATCCCACTCAGATCCACTCCTTTACCCTATTATCACCCCTGACTAATGCACCTAATCTACACATCCCTGAACATTAGGGGCAATTTGGCATGGTCAATTCAGCTAACCTGCACATTTGGATTGTGGGAGGAAACCGGAGCATCCAAAGGAGACCCACACAGACGGTCACCCAAGGCCGGAATCGAACCCGGGTCTCTGGCGCTGTGAGGCAGCAGTGCTAACCATCTTGAGCAAGGCAGTGTTTAGTGCACCTCAGTTATGTTTGTGATGACATAGAGTACAAGGTCTGTTAAGTAGTTGGGGTGATGAAAGTATGTCTTCATTGTGTCATTCAGCACCAACTTTAACTGTATTCAGCCAAGTAACTTCATGAAGTTGATATTTTCCTAGGTCCTTTCAAGTCTGTGATTAAATAATTTGTTTGGATTTCTCCAGAAAGGGCCTCCGTAGCTTAAGATTTTGATGTGTCTCTTTTGTTCTAAGTTTAAAACCAACCGGTTACAAAATAACCCCCAAAGTTAAAAGGAGAAAAGACATGGCTAGTGATACTTTTTTAAAAAGGTGGTTGTGAGGTTATTAATTTTCAGCTTGATTGGTTTCACCTTTTTCATTGCCCTCACCGTAGCAATTTATTTAAATACTGTGGCTATAAAGGCAAGACAGAGTGGGGGAATTCTGCGGTAAGTAACTTGCCTTCTGTTTCCCCATTCCTTGTCCACTGTCTGCAAGGCACAAGTCAACAATTTAGTTGAATGCTCCCCACTTACCTGGATGAGTGCAGTTCCAACAGCACTCGAGAAGCTCAACACCATCTCAGACAAAGTAGCTTTCTTGGTTTAACCCTATCCACTGCCTTTAAGCATACATTCCTTTCAGTACAAACACACAGTGGAAATACTCTGTAATGTCTACAGGATGCACTGCAATAATTCACCAAGGCTTCCTCAATTGCACCTTTCAAACTTGTAGCTTCAACCATCTCGAAGTACACAGGTAGCAAATCCATGGGGATACTATCACCTGCATGTTCACTTCCAAACCACTCGCCACCCTGACTAGGAATTATATTGCAGTTCTTTCACTGCCACTAGGTCAAAATCTTGGAACTCCCTTCCTAACAGTGATGTGGATGTCCCTGCACCTCCAAGACTGTAGTCCATCAAGTTGATAGCTCAGAACCACCACCTACAGGGCAATTAGGTATTAGCAATAAAAGCTGGCTGAGTCAACGATGCCCACATCCCATGAACTGTCTGCTGTAACCTACCTTTTAGATTAGATTCCCTACAGTATGGAAACAGGCCCTTCATAGAGTAACCCACCCAGACCCATTCCTCATATTTACCCTTGACTAATGCACCTAACACTATAGGCAATTTAGCATGGCCAATCCACTGAACTTGCATGTCTTTGGACTGTGGAAGGAAATCTGAGCACCCGTAGGAAACCAAATAGACACTGGGAGAATGTGCAAACTCCACACAGACAGTCGCACAAGGCAGGAATCGAACCCAAGTCCCTGGCGCTTTGAGAGAGCAGTGCTAATCACTGAGCCACTGTGTCACCCCTATGTTGCAGAATTTATTTATTTTTTGTATGTTTAAAATATATAACTGTTTGCATGTATTTTTAGGATTTGCCAGATACAATTCACATCGGTGGCAGAATTTCACCCCACACAGTCTGGGATTATGTAGGAAAACTGAAGTCATCTCTTTCCAAGGTATAGTACTATAGTTTTGTCAACGTCATTGTTATAATGTTATAAATATTTTTGTATTGTTATAAAATTTATTATGTTCCATTACTTTTATTCCATCTATAAAGGAATTGGAGATTTCCAACTGTTCACAACGAGTATATGAATAGGAAGGGTTTGGAGGGATATGGGCCGGATGCTGGCAGGTGGGACTAGATTGGGTTGGGATCTCTGGTCGGCATGGACAGGTTGGACCAAAGGATCTGTTTCCATGCTATACATCTCTATGACTCTATCTGTCTTGTAATTGTTTTACTTTTTCTATTGTAAGTAACACTTTTCAACTGATTCTAAAAACATCTATTCAACAATTTCTGGACCATTCTCTTCTGACCAGCACAGTAAGCCAGAAGCATTCTGTATGCATTATCTCTTCCACTGTTAGTAGCTTTGGAAAACTGTTACAGAGATTTGAGATTGTGATAGTATTTTTGCCTTTGTAATTGGAGATCACCAAAAGCAGATTTCTTGAATAAATTCTACAAAATGACCCAGTGCTAGGACTGTAAATCTACAGAAAAATTGTGGTTATGTTTCTGAAAATCCTGAGTGAAGTCCCACAAATTTTCCTGATCATCTCATGAACTTTCAGGACATGTGAGATTAGTGTGGCGGGCATAACTCTGCAGATCATGTGGGGGGACGGGGACGGAATTGATTGTAAAAGACCTAACACTTCTGAACTAATGAGAGTCACATTTCTAAGACATCAGAGCTGTAGCTTTGGATTTTACCTGGATCTTGAATGCGAACACAGGTCTAGGAGAGGGAAACAGCGCACAGGTGAATCGGGGAGGTGGATCCAGAGAAGAGGCCACAACTTCAAGGTCAGGAAGGAGGAAGTGGCTACAGCTCCACAATTAGGAAGCCACACGTTAGATTGTGCAGGAAACAAGGTTGACAAAAATCTTGCGATGCCCAACAAGGTTACAAGCCTAATTAAATTACCAACATTACAGTGGAATAGTATTAAATAGAGTGACTTTAAACAAACATACTTTCAACCTTCCTGGATAACCACATGTAACAGCATGCTGGTTGGATTTGAAACTCCACTTTACAGCAGAATTTTTATTCTTGTGAACATTTAATCTCTGCCTTGCAGCTAAGATGCATTTTGTAGCACAGTTGGTATCTGTCATGATGTATAGGTGTCTGAAAGTAGTGAATCTATGAAACTTTTTGTAGCCAAATGGCGTAAAGTGAAGAAGCAATTACCATGAATTTATATGGGAAAACATTTTGTGTTCCCAGACCCATAAAAATCTACCAAAGCTTATCAAATAACACACAAAACCTGAAATGACACTAACACATAGTAAAAGCAAGAATATGATAAATACACAACCTTTATAAAGTAGAAATAATGTATGTAGAGTGTAGTTTCTCTCACCAGAATAGGGAAGACAGTGAGCACACTGGAAGGCTGAGGGGTGGTGACTGTATGTTAAGCTGAGTTGGGTTGGGTGGTGAGTGGTATAGGAGAGAGAGTATTGGGGTATAGGAGAAGAGGGTCAACTATTAACAGTTCCAGGGAAGGCGCTTGGTGGAGCCACTCTTGCTGCACGTACTTTTTCGTAAAAGCAAAAATCCTCTTTTGGTTAGCGAAAACAAGTACTAATGTTGGTCTTTTATATAAGCGAATTGGCATAAAGTGAACATTTGAAAAGCAGGGAATGCCTATATCAGCTTTTATTTTTTGCTTAGAGTTGGAGTGTGTTAAGAACACTCTTAATAACAACATTCTCTGAATGTCCAAAATTCTAACCAGTTAAAGGAAAAAGCTAAAACTGTTGACTTTGGTTCCTCTGCAAGTTCCTGTTTGCGAACTTGTCTACATGCGTTGCAGCAAACATTCCCCCCCATCAGCAGTTACTGGTTCCTGAAGGATAGTAATTCTTGATATATGTTATGCTTGCAGTGTTTGACTGTATGATGATGCCATTGTGAATCTAAAATTAGGTGATTTTAGGAATTGATATCAAAGGAAATCTGGTAAAAATGCTCATGGATTCTTTAAGGGCTAAACTGTCATTCTCAAGTAATGATTAATAAGTGTGTATTTAGCTAATTAAGCTATTTGGTGATTTCCTGATACATTATTTTAAAATGGACCAGAAGATTTTTGTTTTATGAGATGAAACTTAGTGTTTTAGGTTTGGTGATTTTTAAATACAAAATATGACATGTTTTGATATAAAATATCCCAAACCACCTTGGGCATTGCTATGCAAATTGTATCAACTCTTAGAAATTTCTTTTTCCATTCAGTCCATTCCTTAAAAATTTGAAGTGCTTTAAGCTTTTAGAAGTTGCATCAAACCATGCTGAACTAATTCAGCTATTCTGGCTGTCATCCTATTTGGCCAATTGTGTGAGGTTATTGAGGGCCAGTCCAGGAACTGACCACATCAAAACCAGTTCATGAGTACTATTTAAGCTATAATCACAGTCACTTGTGGCTGGTTCACAGAATGCATTTTGCATAGAAAGCTACTGAAATTCATGAACCTTCAGCTATTAAAGATTTGCATCTCACATCTGCAGAGATGTACTCATTCAAAGGTAAGTGACTACATATGGGGACAAACTTTGCTGAGGCCTTTGAATTGCTTTATAATTGTAAGCCCAAAGTTTAAATGCAGAGGTGAAAGAAAATGTTGTTAGTTGGAGTACTGCAGATCGTAACGGGATGCCATGTTAAGGTGAGAAATAGGATAGAGCTATTTATGCAGAACCATATTAATTATTTTAGTCAATCAGATCATTGGAGAACCAGTTTCTGGCTGCAAGTTGCATGCATCTAAATTTTGCCTTACCACTTAAATCAGGAAGTGTCAATAGGATTTTATTTGGAAATTACTGCTTGTTATGAATGAAATAAGCAACTGACAAAGATCAGAGAGAAGATAATGCGGAATGGCTTTAAATTAATTCCTGTAGTTATTCAGCTCAGCTTAGATGAGAGTCTTAAAAGTTTTGTTCCTGGAAGCTCTGCATTGCACATTTTATATAGGCAAATATTGCTAGTAAAAAGCTTGGACAGATTTGTATGTAATTGAAAAATATGTTCAAGGATTTGACTTTACAAGGCACACTCATGCAGGCAGTGCAGCTTGATAAGAAAATTGCGCAGCATGGCACATTTCTGTGTGTGCGCCCAAGCAGAGTTTGCCAGGCCAAAATATTTGAGGTACAGATCAATCATGATTTCATTAAATGGTGGAACAGACTTGAAGGGCAGGATGGTGGTCTCCTGCTCCTCTGGTTCTAAACTCTTGTGATTGTTGAAATTCGGGGGACAAGGGATTCCTTGAGGTGATGGAGCTACTTGTGACAGTTCCAGTCTGGCTTTTATTTTAAGTTTTTTTTTTTCCTTTTTTTTTCTGTTCCTTACTATGGTGAATGCAGGAGGTCTGTCTAATTCGGTTTCACCCAGCCACGGAGGAAGAGGAAGTCACCTACATCTCGCTGTACTCCTACTTCAATAGCCGGGGACGCTTCGGCGTGGTGGCAAATAACGCCAGACACATCAAGGACCTCTATCTAATTCCGCTTGCTGCTAATGACCCGATTCACTCCAAATTATTACCTTTTGAGGGCCCAGGTAAGAGCAGATTATTTAGACACATGAATAGCAAAATGCAAGTTGAACAATAACAAAAACAGCCATAGTTGACCTGTGAACACAACCACATATAGAACACACCCACACTGTACTGACACAAACGACATGGTATACCCATATGTCACTTTATAGCAGCAACATTTTTTTCAGGTGAAATTTTCCATTTAAAGGCATTTTCTCCTGTTTTCCATTGTCAAGAGTTTTTTTAACAACATTTATGAGAACTCTGTTCCCTTCTTTCGATGGTTTGAGGGATCCCGTTATACTCTATACTCCTCTACCCAGCATTTGAGGGAAGCTAGATTGAATGCCATTAAACCTAACTGAGAATGAGTATTTTGTCAATCAGATTTGAAGGATGGGAGCGGGTGTGTCACATGCTGAAGTGATGTGGCCTCAACTCTTCATAACCTCCTTCTATATTCCTCCAAACAATACTGATGGATTATCTTATGAAATGTCTAGAGTGCACAGATGCAGTTCCCAATGTTTTGTGGCATTTAAAAGACTAATATTCAAGCCATTAACATGTAAATAACATCTTTCCAATTCCTTGCAGTTATATGCAGAATCTATAAATCATGCACTTACACAATTATCTGATCACAATTGGTCGTACAGCAGTTAAAGGATTAAATAATCGAGAAGTCACTATTTGGTTTTGTGACTTCCTAGATCCACTCACCTAAATGAATTCTGAAAACAGTAAATTATCATTCGAAACTGTCATGTGGTTTTATAAAATGGAAGTTTTCAGTTCCAGCTGATGCTTTCATTTGCTGTGGGATTTGCGGAAGTGTTTGGTATTGTCAGTCCAGAAGAGAGTGCAATTAGCCTCCAGATATCTCTGCACATTAGAGTGAGTGCTGTTTACAATTCTTAAGAACATAAGAAATAGAGCAGAATGAGCAGTCTTAATTTCAAGATTTTGGTTTTTTTTGGCTCATACGAAAACAACTGGAGCAGCTTCATGACATAAAGGTGAGTCCATTCAATTTGAAATATCTGCCATGAGTGTGGCAGCCAACATCCCGGAAGAGGTGTAATTTAAGCACAGTTGCCTTGTGTTTCAGTTTATACTTGTATTAACTTTGAAAAATTACTTTATATTTACACAAGAAAAGAGTTTTTTTTCAGAAATTCCATCATTTTATAAGCTTTCACAGTACAGGACTTGTGACTTGTCACTGTGCCATAAATCTTTTTCAGATTTTTTGACACCAAGACTTTTCTGTGGGACTTCTTTTTAAATGATAAATTACCTGATTCTAGTACAGTGCAAATTCCGTAGAACTGGACTCAGTTATGACAGATTCATTGATATTAATTGCACTTTGCATTGAGGTAGTAGAATATTTGAGTCCGCTCAGTGCAACAGCTAGAATCCTCGACTACATGCCTCTTGCATTTATTTTAAAACCTGAAATTTTCTAAGATTTTTATTCGTTTCCTGTCTATACATACTATTTTGTGTCTCAAGTATGACCTTGAAAAATAGACAAAAGTTCAAAGTTAGACAAAAGTATAATTTTGGTGTTATTTGGAGGTGAAAAGTTCTCTGGTAATTTTAACTCTTTCTGCATCAGGGAATATTTATTCAGCTTCACTGCATGTTTAGGGTTTGATTTTTTAGTGTCTGTGGAGCTGATTTTTTTTACATCTGATAGTTTAATACCTTCATCTGTATATTTTGTGTACACTGCTTTTTTTTGTTTTCAGTATTGTAACTTCGTTTTTATCATTATTATTAATAAAGTTATTTCCAGAACATTGCAATTGGGATTCTTGAGTTTGAAGTGTTCAGTGAGGTTGAGTACCTGGCTCTATTTGGCATTCAATGGGTTTGAATCCCAGACTTTTGACAGCTTTTAAGGTTCAGTGCCTTATAACATGGGCATGCGATTCAGTAACTAGCACCAAGACAGGATCTGATGCAGTTTGGAGACTGCATATTTTTTCTTTGCAGCATTTGATGTGGGGGGTGGAGACTGCTCTGTGCTTCACCTTTGCATTGCTGGATGCCGAGTTTAGATCCTGGTCATAGTGAATGTGGATTCAGTGTTTGGAGGTAACATTTTCACGAACTGTGCTTAACACCAGGGAGGTTTTCTCCTGACTAATATTCATTTCACTTGTAATATCTGTTTCTAAAATGAAATTCCAGAAAATTGCCATTAGTACCACTTTCGAATGTTAACTTACGCAAATGTATAAATTGCAACAAAATGATATATTAACAAGGTATCCTTTTTGTCTTTCCTTGTATTCTGTTCTATTTTCTACCTTTTGTTTTAATTTCCTCTACAGCTATATAAGTATTATTTCATGATCCTCAATGGCTGCCAGTTTTCCCTTTCTCTTCTGATGTTCACTGATACTGCATTATTCACTAACTTCTGAGTCGAATTCAAAACTGATAACACTTGTCCCTTCAGGTTAGTTCGTTAAATTGCATTCATCTGAAACTGAGACTCTGAGGCTGGTGCTGTGCAATTGAAACTGGCACTCTGTCATTCAGAGTGCTGTAACAATTTTTAATATCCCGTTGGCTGTGATCAATTCCATTATCTATTTCATATGAGTAAAACTAGACTACATTTCATAGCTTTGAGCATTGCTTTACTCCTTTCCTTGTTGATATAACACATTAATATTTGGAAAATGACCTAAACCCATTCTGCTTGGACCTACCAACCTCCTCAGTATGCATAGTCTGTGGTACCAATTCACACTGTCGATTTGCTGTTACTTTAAACTTTAAGTTATTACTGTAATAGACCAGCAATGGTTTATTTTATACAATAATTAGTGATTTTCATTGTGTTCCTGGGTTAAAAGTACCACTTGCAATGCAATATTGCACCATAGATATTCAGAGTTGACCAATGTAGTATGGGATAGAAGTCACATATAGCAATAGTGCCCTTTTAAAAGGTAATTGGAATCTGAACTATCATCCTTTGTCCTCCAGCATCCCCGACCCCCATCCTCTACCCTCCACTACTGCATAAATGTTGCCCGCACCACACTTCACGTCAGCTCTGATGAAGTGTCCTTTAGACTCTGTTAACTTGCTTGCTCTCCGTGGATGCTGCCTGACCTGCTGTGATCGCCAGCATTTTTCAGTTGGAAATTTATAACCTATCACAACCTAATATGATCATATTAGGTTTCAACAAAATTCAGTTTTGCAATTTAAAATGTTAGAACTTAGCACATCAATTTAGGGTTTACAGTCCAGAACCAAAATCACCAGCTTATCATCTTTTTAAAAAATGTAATGACAATTCAATCACCCCGTACAGTACAAAAGTATCAGAAATAATCACAATGAGAGTCTTTGTTTCCATGTCTTTAACTTTGTGCTTCTCATGAGAATTAGCAGTAAAATACAGAATTGAATTTATATGGCAATCTTAGGTAAAGATCTTAAGCTTTGCTTTAACTTATGTCCTCATTTAAAATTGAGGTTCCTCTTGTATTCCCAAGCAGGGAATTACTTTTAATGTGAGGTTGGTGTTATGTAGATAAATGCAGTAGTTAGTCTGCATAAAGTATAATCCTACAAATTGAAAAGGTAAATGACTACTTAATCTGTTGGTTTCATGAGAATTCTGAATGGAACATGAGAACACATTGCTCTTCAAATATATCCACCTGAACCAATAGAACACCTGTAGAGAGAGTGGGATTTCAGTATTGACGCGTCTTCCAAAATCAATGCTATGTTGCCTCAATGCACTGGAACATCAACCTAGATTAGTGCTCAGAGCCTGCAGTAGGATTTGAAGCAGCAAGTTTTGTCGACCAAAGTGCTGCTGACTAAGATTAGCTGACATGCACAGGATCAGATGTTTTTGACCTCTGAGTCTCAGCATCAAAGGTAGTTGTCAGTTTTCTTTTACCACTGTGGGTTTTTTCATTATAATTCACACATTTTTAAATATGTAGTTTTTAAAGTAGCATTTTCTGCAGCTGGCTTTAAGTTTCAAAAGCATTTTTTAAAACTAATATCTTAATTTATAATCTGTAGATCTCATTGAGCTTACAAATCAGCAGTAAAGCAGCAAAGTAACTCTGGGTAGCTATCATTAGTAAGTTTGTTGTAACTTTGAAAACAGGACGGACTTCATTTTAGTTCATTTGAATTAACTCTCCAAGCCTAGACAGAAAATAGAATCCACCAAACTGATGAATTCTTGCTGCAAGACAAACTCCCAAATAATCACACATTCAATTGGAAGATTGGGTTCCATGGATTTTCAAACTCAGTCAGTGATTTTTAAATGTGAGCGATTCAAAAACAGGGCAAGAGTCCAAAATGACTGAGTTGATGATATCAGACAGGACTTAATTTTCATCCATGAGTGAGAGGCTTGGTTGTGAAAGACCTTTCAAAAATGGTTAGTGAAGCAGACTTCGAACAGTTTCCAGAAATATGTACAGACTGATTTATTGAAAAATATTTTTCCACCTTAGTAAAACTTTGTCAGAACCCATAGTTCTAAATTAATATTATTCATGGTTTATAAAACCAAATTTAGTCAGCTGAACAAAATAGATTTAAAAGGTAAGTGCTTAGAAATTAATCTTAACTCCTCACCCCCATTTCCATCAAAATTTGAATCCTTCGTTCATCACATCAAGGCTCAGCTTCTGTGAATAGTTGTTTGCTTCAGCCCACCACAACAATAAATCCATGCAAGGTGGCTGCAGACTGGACCCCCACCCCCTCCACTTTCCCACCCACATGTTCATGAGATTGTTGACTTTGGGAGAGGAAATTATCTTATGTCATTGCACAGAGTAGGCCTATATTCTCGGGGGTTTAGAATAATTTGGAAATGTTAGAAATTCTTAGAGTAGATGGAGAGTCTCGTAATAGAAGAGATGTTGGCATGGTCTCAGAATAATGATTTATTCTCAATTCAATTTAACACAAACATTTTTTTCACCCAGAGAGCTGCAAATGCTTGGTAGTTGGGTACTCAAACAGGCATGTTTTTAATTTTAAATGGATATGGGGATTGGGTGGGAAAGTGGAATTAAGGTTGATGGTCATTATAAGACCATAAAACGTAGGAAAAAATGTAGGTCACTCAGCTATCAAGTCTGCTGCACCAGTGAGAAAATGGCTGATCAGATCATCCTCAACTCCACTTTCCTACTGTTTCCCTGTAATCCTTAATTCTCTCACTAATTAAAAATCATCCTAGCTCAGCCTTGAATGTATTTAACAGCCCAGACCCTAGAGCCATCTGCAGTAAAGAGTTCGAAAGATTCACTATTCTCAGAAATTCCTCATCTCTGTATTTAATGGATGACCCCTTATTATATGATTATGCCGTCTGGTCCTGGACTATCCCACAAAAAGAAACAATCTTTCCACATCAATTCCCCAAGAAACTTGTACGTTTCAATAAGGTCCCATCTCATTCTTCTAAACTCCAATGAAGATAGGCCCAATCTACTGAACTGAACCTCCATTTGAAAGAAAAATCCTCCATACCCAAGATTAACCCCATGAGCCTTTTCTGGACTGTCTGCAATACTCCACTTTATCTTTCATGAGATAAGGGGACCAATCTTCTTTGCCATATTCAAAGAGCAATAGACCATTTGGCCCATCATGTCTGCTCCACTCCCCAGTTAAATTGTGGTCAACAAGATTATTCTAAGCTAGCTTTTTGAGATTCATGCACAAGGATCCACAAATCTTTCTGCTGCAGCATTCTGTAGCGTTTCTCAAGTTAAATAATATCCAGCTCCTGTATTTTTCCTGCCAAAGTGCATAACCTCACATTCCCCCACATTATATTCCATCTGCTATGTCTTTGCCCACTCAGTTAACTTGTCTCTGTCCCTCTGTACATTGTGTTATCCTGACCACTTACCCATCAGTCTATGTTTGTATCATGTACAAACTTGGTAATAGAACATTTATTTTCCTCAACTAGTCATTGATATTTGTTTAAATAATTGTGTCCTCAGCACTAATCCTTGTGGCACTCCATTATAATCTCATTAAATGGCAGTGGTATGAAGAAACCTTATTGCTGTTGATGTTCCTCATTATTCCCTGCTTACAGGTTGACCTATCCTTGCCTATCATCTCCCCCCTGCGTTCAGTCAGGCTGTGTGCATGTTCGCTTGCTGGTTGCTGGATCATTTTGGCGTCTGCTTCTGTTACCGGAGTTCTTAACCGCCTACCTTCCATCTTCCCCATCTACTTACAGAAACCAGCTCTTCAATCATTGCATTCTTGGATTTCCTTCTCCATGGTATTCTGTAAAAATCACTGGAGGGTCTCCTTATATTTGTGAGACACTAGAACGGTGCAGGCTGGAGTTGTATATTCGTCTTGTGTGGGATTTTGTTTGAATTGGAGACTGGGTATTTGTGACCTGGAATGTACGACCTGAAGGGGAGGAAAGAAGATCATAGAGTCATAGACGAGTAACAACTTTCCCATGACTGTGGATAAAGTCTGGAGCTTTAGGAATAGAGAGGAGTGAGCCTAATAGAATAGTATATCTTTCCTATGCCCCAATAAAAGAGCCTGTGCCTAGGGTCGAATGAGCTGAATTCTATCGGTCTGAGGTATGCGTAACCTGCTCCGAGTTGGAAATAGAAGTTGTCAGCTACTGGTCTTGTGCATCCACCCGAACAGCGGATGTGATGGCCTCACAGCCATAGGAAAGCAGATGCATGGTAGCAGATCAGGCAGTGGTCACCGCGAGTGGGTAGAGGGAGCCGAAGCTGTCTACTGCTTTCGCCGAGAATCAAAGCCCGGGGAAAATGGTACCAAGATTCGGTTGTGGGGAGCTCCTCAGTTACCGCCCCAATTGGTCAGTGAGAGTAAGAGGGTTGGGACTAAGCGGCTATTGAAGGTGATAACATTGGGCTCGGGGTTAGAGGTGGAGAAAATTAGCGAATATGAGTGAATCCCTCTGGGTGTTTTTATCGTTACCTGTCAGACTCGCAGCTGCAGGACAAGCGGCAGATTTTAAGCAGTTTTTGTGTACGGTGTTTAATGAGAGGAGCTGTTTGCGCTGGTACTTTCACTTCGTCTCACTAAGAATCACCGCCGCTTTCACGTCCCTGAATCTTATTTCTCCATGTCCTGCAAATTATGCTCTTCCCACAAATACTTGTCCGGTCATTGTTTATAACAGAATCTGCCTGCTTTATTAATGTATTCATGGGTCCTGGGCGCCGCTGGCTGGACCAGTGTTGATGACCCAACCATAGTGCTCTCTGAGGGCATACTCCAGGACTGAGACCCAGCATCCTTTCCTTTCAGGCACTGCTTTCCTAATCGCATTTAAGAGGATGAAAATACTCCACCCTCCCAAGGGTTTTGTTTTTGTTTCTCAAAAACAACGGAGAGCAGTTTAATTCTTACGGTCTTCCATAAATGTCGCTCTTTTCAGCTGATTGGTTACTATCCCCATGAAGCTGGTGTCCTGTCCCAAACACTTCCGTCTTTACCGTCAATTAAAACTGGTAAATTATGAATGTAATCGGATTCTCTGATAACCAGCTTCAGTTATACAGCAACTTGAGATTGGAGGGAGTTGCCAGGAGAAAGATGTTCGGTTTTGGTGTTGGTCCTCTTCAGAGCACATTTGTACCAGTCACAGCCTCGCCTTCCAGCGGCCAGAAAAGCAGCTTTCCAGCAGGCAGTCTGACCAGGTATTCTCTCGCTTTTCACCTTCTATAAAGCATCATGACGGGAGCAGCGGTTTCACCGGCAGCTCTCAGATCTTGGTCTGTGCGTTTCCTAGTTTGTAAAACCACAACCTGCTGTAAAATATTAACTGACAGGAATCCTCGGCCACGGGCCGGGGACGGAGGCGAGTATCTGGTGGGAAGGCTGTGACTGGGGGCGGGGGTGACTTCAGATGATTTCTCTTTCAGCTTCCTTTGCTTGTTATTAGGAACCCGGTCCATGAGCCATGGGTATTGATTATACCCATCGCTTCCCCGCTATTCCACTCCGAGGAGGGAGGGAGAGAGGGAAACATAGAGTCTCATGGGCGTAGGCTAGGATCCCTGTTTAACTCTCTTCCTCCTTGTGCAGTTTCTTCCAATCTGTTCCCTGCTGGCATCAGTCAGCTCGATCCAGCATCCGGTCGGTTTTGTCACGGGAGTTTTTAGTTGGGTGTTTGGATTTGACTGTTCGTGCTCTGGTGGTCTTGCTGTAACTGCGGAAATGGACTTGGCGCTGTGTACCTTCGCTCGGTCTGTCTTTCCTGGCGATTTTAGGTGGTAGTTTCCCAGGGGAAACTTGTCTTAGGAAGAGGTAGTGATGTTGGTATCTGTGTGCGAGTGAAGTCAGAGCTCACTCACAGACACTATCCAGGGTGATGCTCAGGGGTATAAAGCCGGAAGTACTGAAACAGCTCATTAAAACACATGTGAAGAACTGTACCAATATTTGAAATCCGGGCTGCTGTCAGCCAGGAGACTTGTTACCGCGGTTTGTGGGAGCTTGCTGTGCTCAGGTTAGCTTGCCACGTTTGCCTACTTTACAACAAATCTGCCCCCCTTGGCATCATCTTGAAAAACAAAGATTGTGAAATATCTTGAGGCGATGAGTAAGTGGGCGTTCAGTCTCCCCGTTAAACCCTTCATCCTGCACAGGCTCTGCGTTGTTGATGTGAACTCACTCACTCACTCAGCCGTGTGGTCTGAACACTTGTGATTGAGGCTCCTCGCTGCACCAGCTGTGAAGACCGGTTTGAATCCACTCGATTCCGGATTGAAGTTTACCCGCACTCGGATTGGCACGGGTTTGAAACGGGAGGGAGCGACTGAGGAGCGTTCGTGTGCCTTCTATTTATCTGCTGTTTGCATTCACACCTGACCGGAACCAACAGTGCCCGAGCGCGTCACTGATTCCCACCTGAGTTTAAGGAGATTCTCAAGTCAAGCTTTCTGTTTAAATATGGTTATTTATATCGGTTATTAATTCAGTTTGAAAGGTGTAAGTCTCTAACAGGTTGATGTCCCAGCTGCAGAGTGTGGCTCCTGCGCTGAGACTTGGAGCCTTGTGTAAACGGTATACAGATAAGGAATGGAAACCGCTCGGATTGCAGTAGTCGGGAAGACTGTATAATCCCTGTTTTTCAGGGATGATCCGCAACTCCGCCTTTCACAGGAAAAAAGACCCCTCCCCTTCACTACGCACACTCTGTCCAACATTTCACACTCTATAGTCCCCCCGCCATCAACACTACCGCCACACTACACTTTGTTCATCACTGTTCCCATCACCAACCTCTCGCCCTCCATCATTCCCCACACTTCTCCAATCGCTCTCCCCAATCACTCTTTCCTCCCCCCCAACCTTCCCCAGTCACTCTTTCCC
>NC_057729.1:56946278-56954091 GCF_004010195.1 Chiloscyllium plagiosum | reverse complement strand
CCCCCCCACACACACACACACACACACACACACACCCCCACACCCACACACTAACTGGAGTTATTGTTTTCACAGCGTGGGCCGCTCTCGCAATAGAGCTGCCGCCGGGTGTGTGGGTATTGGTGAAGTTTTGTGTGGTCTCTTCACTAATCGGTTCTCTCCCTTTCTCTCTGTCTGTGTGTGTGGCAGGGTTGGAGAAGAGCCGCCCGAACCTCATCCTGGGCTTGGTGATCCGGCAGAAAGGGAAACGCCGTCCGCTGGAACCTGAGCCCGAGCCCGAGCGAGGGGACACTGCCCTGGCCGAGGACAAGAGGAGCCGGCTCGTTACTCGGGAGGAGTCCCCCGTGCCCCCGGTGCCAGCCAGCAGGGAGGGCAAGCCTGGCCGGGCTCCGTATGGAGAGGGGGCAGTGGCTGCCACTCCTCCGGGCTCTCCCCCGTCTGAAGCCGAGTCAGAAGCGCCGCCGGCCGCCTCCAAAGCCGCCGCGCCCCCGGCTCCGGGAAAGGTGGCCAACCCTCTGCAGCACATCCTCCAGACCCTCTTCGGGGGCAAGAAGAGTTTCGAGAAGGTGAAGGAGCCGAGCCCGGAGCCCGAGGCCCAGGCGGCGGGAGCAGGAGCAGGAGCAGGAGCAGCGCCCCTCCTGGATCCCATCGTGCAGCAGTTCGGCCAGCTCCAGGAAGACAAGCCCCCGGAGCCTGAGGATGATGACAACCGGCCGTACGACCCGGAGGAGGAGTACAAGCCCGAGGCGGACACCCCGTACGACCCGGCGGACGAGACCATCCTGGAGGAGGCGATGGTGCCCATGGCCGGGGAGGCGGGCACTGGCGAAGCCAAGGCCAAGGGCATGGAGCTGGGGCCAGAGTTGTACCTGAGCTCCTCGCTGCAGGAGCAGCAGAAGATGCTGGAGAGCCTGAACCAGCAGATTGAGGAGCAGACCCGGCAGGTGGAGGAGCAGGAGGAAGCTCTCCGCCAACAGAGAGCGGCGGTCGGAGTCTCTATGGCTTGTTTCTCTGTCTCCGATGCCCTGATGTCCCCTCCGGCCAAACCCGCCTCTTTCAAAGCCGAGCTCTTCGAGGTGCCCGAGCCCGGCGTGGGGCAGTTGCCAGGCCTGGAGTCCACTGGCCTCTCCCAAATGATCGACCAGAGCAGGGACCCCCGTCAGGCTGCCGTCAGGAGGCTGGCTCCTGGCCGTGCGACTGGGGAAGCTGTAGCCCTCCCGGTCGATCAGCCCGCCGCCACTGCACCTTACAATAGCCCCAGGCTCCAGGAGGTCGCTCCCCAGGAGCTCCCTGGCCCAAGCCAGCAACACGGAGAGGGGCCCAGCCCCAACCCGCCAAGCCTCTGGGCCAATGAGGAGCCCAGGGCAACGGTGGAGGCCCTTCAGCCCCCCTTGTCCCAGGAAGCATCCCCTGGGCAGAGCGGCCTCTCTCAGCCTTTCCCCCTGGTGGAACAGGCTCCTTCCCCAGCTCTCCAGCCTGCTCCCAAAGGCCTGTTACCCACTCCCATCCTGCCCCCGCTCCTAGGTCCCTCTTACCCTGGGGATCGGCCTGCCTTCCCCTCACCTCCACGTGGCTCCCAATCTTTTAGTAACTCTCAGGAGAATTTCCACCCCGGGAACATGCAGCAACCCCTGGGCCCTTTCCCAAATTTCCAACATCCCAACAACAGCCAACACCTCCCTCGGAAAGGATCGGATTTTATCCGGGAACCGGGACCTGCTTTCCAGAGCCACAAACTCATGCCCCTGTTCCCCAGAGGGGCTCCTGTTCCTCGATATCGCTTCTCAGGCCAGGGCTTCAACCAGTCTCCCCATCCTATGGGCAACCAGCCCCTACACCAAATGGGAAACCAGTCTCCCCATCCCATGGGAAACCAGCCCCTACACCAAATGGGAAACCAGTCTCCCCATCCTATGGGAACCCAGCCCCCACACCCCATGGGACACCAGTCTCCCCATCCTATGGGAAACCAGGCCCCACACCCCATGGGACACCAGTCTCCTCACCCCATGGGAAACCAATCGCCCCACCCCATGGGAAACCAGCCCCCACACCCAATGGGAAACCAGCCCCCACACCCAATGGGAAACCAGTCCCCAGCGCAGCACGAATTGCACTCTGCTCCTGGCTCGGTTCTGAAGGACTCTGAGAAATTGGGGGGTCCTGGCCCAGATTCCCGGGACCGAGAGAGATCACGGCCATACCCCGGCAGGGGGCGGGACGGCCGGAGGGAACGGCCTGAGAACCGTTATCCGGCCGAGCGGTTCCGCAGGGGAGAGGAGAGGAGGAGAGATCGGGAATACGGACGGCCCTGGGAACGAGAACGTGGCCGAGCGTGGAACCGGGACTGGGAGCGGAACAGGGAGAGGGACAGGAACAGGAGCAGGAGCAGGGAGAGAGAGCACGACCGGGACAGGTACCGGAGGCGGGAGCGGGGCCGAGACAGAGAGCGGAGCAGAGACAAGGAGAGAGAGCGCGGAAGAGAGAAGGACCATGATAGAACTAAAGAGAGGGAGCGGCGAGAGGGCAGCGGGAAAGCCAGCGAACAGGACAAGGAGAGGGAGCGGCGAGAGGGCAGCACCAAGAACAACGAGCAAGAGAAAGAGAAGGGCCGAGAGGGCAGGAGCAGCGAGCAGGAGAAGGAGAGTGAGGACAGTAAGAAAGCGGTGGCGGCAGACAGCACGAAAGCAGCATCGTGAGGCCGTCTGCTGCGGTTCGGACACTCAGAGACTGCCCGGAGAGGGACAGACACTGGACAGTACCCTCCGCCCTGAACCACTTGCCCCAGTGCACGGTTCCACAATGTCTGTGGCTCACTACAAAAACAAAACCAATTGCGATGTTCTCATCGGGGCGAGTTCTCTTTAATCTTTCTGAAATGCGAACCTTCCCCCCCACCCCAAACCCCCGAGCAGGGGCTGGTTAAACTGCACTGACCCAGTAACATTGATCACAGCAATGAAGCCGAGCCGCTGGGTGCTCTCTCAATGTTCTTGTGCGGTATCTGAATATCCCCCATTGCCCCTGTCCGGGCTGGAGGATATCAGTCTTTGTTGACCAAGGTCTGACGGAACCTGTTATCAGTTAAATCCGAACCCAGCTCGGCTGTCTCATTGCGGCTGGTTGAACGGAAGCTGGAACCCTGGAAGGTGGTGGACAGAGTCAGCAGCCGCTGTGTGGAGAAGCGCGGGTTCAATGTTTCACATCAATGGCTTGACCATCCAACCTGTCCCTCTCCCCACAGGAGCTGCTCACTCTCTTCTGCATGCTGTGATTTTTGAAACAAAATTTAAACTCGTTTAGTTCCGTTTTTCTAGCCGCAGATTGGGTTGAAACGTGCGTTTTTCATAAACCTCGGAACGAATAATTCTACGCGGATTCTGAATGAAATGTTAACGCTGTTAAATTGATGGAAAATTGGTGGGGTGGGGGTTGTAATCGAGTTCTCCAGATCCACTCACGGGACGGGGAAATCTGGGGGAGAGCCAGCTTCTCATTGGTTTGTAATATAGTTTCTTTTCTAATTCACTGATCAATTTTTGTAAGGACTTCACAGTGTAACCATGAACTCCATGTGGTGTCCCTCTGTCCTGGTTGTGGGGCAGTCAATTCCTGAAGCAAGAGATTCCCCTTCCTGTCCCGGACTATCATCTTTGTTTCTGTTTTGTATTTCTGTCTATATTTAAAATAAAATAGACTGCACCTAAAAGGGAAGCTCAGGTAAAGACAGAAAGTTGTGTGTGTGGCGACACTGCACCAAGTGTAGGTCGCTACTTTTTATTAACAGGTTTGTAAAAAGTCTGCGAAGACGTGCAAATTTCCGCAGTTTATCTGCCGACAGGAATCTTCGAGACCCCGGGATTTGTGGTGGGAATGTGGTTCCAATTTCCTTCCACTATCACTTGGACTTCTACATTCTCCAGACCATTATCCGATATTCTACACCGAAAGCGAGTTATCATCAGTGTGCAAAAAGATTTCCCCCCAACTTTAATATTTACCGAATATTTCTGTCTTACCACTAGCTTTTCTAATCTTGTACAACTCGGGGTGAGTCACTGATTCAGTCGCGGAGCTCAAAGTGCATTTGCCCGCATTGTTTTTTTTTGTAATAGTATGTGTTACCGAAAACAGCAAACTATCACTGAATATAAACCGGATTTGATTTGCTTAAAGGGGCTAAACGAAAATGTACAGTACAATTAAAAGAAAAAACAAACAAAATTTTTAAAAATACGGCTGGAGTGTGATTTTACCCGGAGGCGGAATTGGGAGCTGGTTGGGTTAATTTTGGGGCCTTACCCGGAGTACCAGCGTGGCCATCTGCCCAAGAGACAGGTCTGGTTGGTCCAATCCAGTGTCAAGTTCATGAAGGGAGGAAATCCTGGATGCCCACAGAGGTAAACAGATTAAAGCAGGTGGCCTTTACTCTGCATCAAGACACTGGAGGAGATGTTGAGGGAAAGAATTCCAAAGGACAGTTAACTCTGCACCGCTGCAGATCCCCATTGCTGACTTTTAAGGTGATAAACTTGCAATTGTCCAAATAATGCCTTTCTAATGATCTTGCTTCGCCTCCCCAAATCTCTTTGCTGTCGTTTTGCATCCTCCTCACAGCTCAAATTTCCCCCTCCTCTCTGTCACTCTCAAAATTGGAAATATTATACGTGGTTGCCAAATCCATAATTTAGATTGTGAACTGTTGGGGGTCAACCACCTACCCTGTAGCAACCCACTGGTCACAGCCTGCCAACCTGAGAGTATCCATTCAATTTCTGCTGTGTTTTCTTAACCAATCCTCATCACTAATATCCCACATGTTCTATTTTGTGTTTACTAAACTCCTACCTGGAATCTATCTTGACAATCCAAATACACATTTACTGGTTCTCATTTAATTTGCTGGGCTAAGACCATCTCAAAGCGAAAATCTCAGGTTTGTCAACATTTATGTCACTTTCATAAATCAAGTTGACTGTCCAGATTGTTATTTATTAAGTGTCCAGAGTCATAAAGCAGGTTATTCAGTACAACTTGTCCATGCCAATCAGGCATCCCAATCTGACTTAGTCTCATTTGCTCGCATTCAGCCCATACCTTCGAAACCTTTCCTGTCCAGATGCCTTTTAAATGATAACATTTAATCGTACTGCCTCTACTTCCTCTGGCAGCCTGTTCCATACTTGCATGATTCTCTATGTGAAAAAGTTACCCCTCAAGTCCTTTTAAATCTTGCCCCTCACCTTAAACCTATGCCCTCTAATTTTGGAATCCCCTACCCTAGGGGACAAAAAGACCTTGGTTATTCATCCTGTCTATGTCCCTCATGATTTTATACTCTTTCATAAGGTCTCCCCTCGGCCTCTAACACTCCAGGCAAAAAAAAAACAGTTTATCCAGCCTCTCTCTATAACTCAAACCCTCCAGTATTTTTATAATTGATCTAGTATTTTAAGAGGGTCTTGTGGCACAGTGATAATATCCTCTATTTCTGGGCCAGGAAGCCCAGGTTCAAATCCCACCAGCTCCAGAGGTGCATTCTAACATCTTTGAACAGACTGATTAAAAGAATAACTGGATCTAGCATTTTCCATAGTACTGATGTCAGGCTAACAGATTTATTGCTTTCTCCTTCCTTTAAGTGGTATAGCTATGTTTGCAGCCTTCCAATCTACTGGCATCATTTTAGAATCTATAAAATTTTGAAAGATGGTCAGCAACACATTTACTATTTCTGAAACCACCTCTCTGTGCTTGGATGCAGATCAGAGTCCTAAGATGCGTCAATTTCCAGTCCCATTCATTTATCCAGTATTCCTTTCTTCCTAATACTCTATTCGCTTTCCTCATTCTGATTAGTCTCTTGGACTTCTATTATTTCTGGTCGATTTCTTCTATCTTTCTTGAAAATAGACACAAAATAACTTTTTCTTTGCCATTTTCCATTATAATACTCCTGTCTCTGCCTATAATAAACCTACATTTGTCTTTGCTAATTGCATCTCTATTACATACCTATTGAAACTTTTACAGTTCATTTCTATGATTCTTGTATCATATTCTTATCTCCCTTTTTCAATTTATTTCTCCTGGACAACTATAAAATGGCAGAGCAGAAGTTTGCCATTGGGCCTATTAAGTCTGCTCTGCCATTCAGTGAGATCATGGGTGATCTGATAATCCTCAACTCCACTTTTCTCATAACCCTTGATTCCCTTACAGGCTTATCTCAGCCTTGAACACACGTAATAAACCAGCTTCAAAAGTCCTCTGCAGTGAAGAATTCCACAGATATAGCACAATCGGCCATTACGGAGACATGGATAGAGCAGGGACAGGAATGGCTGCTGCAGGTTCCGGGATTCAGATGTTTCAGTAAGAACAGAGAAGAAGGTAAAAGAGGGGGAGGTGTGGCATTGTTGATCAGGTACAATATTACAGTTGTAGAAAGGATGTTTAGGGACTCGTTAACTGAGGTAGTATAGGCTGAGGTTAGAAACAGGAAAGGAGAAGTCACCATGCTGGGAGTTTTCTATAGGCCTCCGAATAGTCCCAGAGATGTAGAGGAAAGGATAGCAAAGATGATTCTCGATAGGAGTGAGAGAGGAAGTTGTCATGGGGGACTTCAACTATCCAAATATTGACTGGGATCACTACAGCACGAGTACTATAGATGCGTCAGTTTTTGTCCAGTGTGTGCAGGAGGGCTTCCTGACACAGTATGTAGACAAGCCAACAAGGGGCGAAGTCACTTTAGATTTAGTACTGGGTAATGAGCCTGGCCAGGTGTTAGATTTGGAAGTAGGTGAGCACTTTGGAGACAGCAATCACCATTCTGTCAGGTTTACTTCAGTGATGGAAAGGGATAGGTGTACTCCGCCGAGCAAGAGTTACAGCTGGGGGAAGGGAAATTACGATGCAATTAGGAAAGACTTAGGAAGCGTAGAATGGGGAAGGAAACTGCAGGGGATGAGCACATTAAAAATGTAGAGCTTATTCAAGGAAAAGCTCCTGTGTGTCCTAGATAAGTATGTACCTGTCAGACAGGGAGGAAGATATAGAACGTGTGAGCCGTGGTTTACTAAGGAAGTGGAATCCCTGGTCAAGAAGAAGAAGAAGGACAAAATTTGAAAACTTATGTTAGGACAAAATATGAAAACTCAGGGCGCTTGAGGGTTACAAGAAAGTCAGGAAAGACCTAAAAAGAGAGCTCAGAAGAGCCAGGAGGAGACATGAGAAGACATTGGCGGATAGGATCAGGATTAACCCGAAGATATGTCAAGAATAAAAGAATGACGAGAGTTAAATTAGGGCCAATCAAGGATAATAGTGGGAAGTTGTGTGTGGAGTCAGAGGAGATAGGGGAAGCACTAAATAAATATTTTTCGACAGTGTTCACTATAGAAAATGAAAATGTTGGCAAGGAAGATACAGTGATACTTGCATCTAGACTAGAAGAGATTGAGGATCAGTGGTGCTGGAAGAGCAGAGCAATTCAGGCAGCATCCAACGAGCAGTGAAAGCGATGTTTCGGGCAAAAGCCCTTCATCAGGAATAAAGGCAGAGAGCCTGAAGCGTGGAGAGATAAGCTAGGGGAGGGTAGGGGTGGGGAGAAAGTAGCATAGAGTACAATGGGTGAGTGGGGGAGGAGATGAAGGTGATAGGTCAGGGAGGAGAGGGTGGAGTGGATAGGTGGAAAAGGAGCGAGGCAGGTCAGACAAGTGAAGGAGCGAGGCAGGTCAGACAAATGCGGAGCTGGAAGTTTGAAACTAGGATGAGGTGGGGGAAGGGGAAATGAGGAAACTGTTGAAGT
>NC_057729.1:56927408-56940960 GCF_004010195.1 Chiloscyllium plagiosum | reverse complement strand
TCAAAGACATAGAACATTTCTGTCAAACACATAGCACAGATCTGTCAAACACATAGAACAGTTCTGTCAAACACATAGAACAGATCTGTCAAACACATAGAACAGATCTGTCAAACACATAGAACAGAGCTGTCAAACACATAGAACAGATCTGTCAAAAACATGGAACAGATCTGTCAAACACATAGAACAGAGCTGTCAAACGCATAGAACAGAGCTGTCAAACACATAGAACAGATCTGTCAAACACATAGAACAGATCTGTCAAACACATAGAACAGATCTGTCAAACACATACAGCAGAGCTGTCAAACACATAGAACAGTTCTGTCAAACACATAGAACAGATCTGTCAAACACTTGGAACAGATCTGTCAAACACATAGAACAGTTCTGTCAAACACATAGAACAGATCTGTCAAACACATAGAACAGTTCTTTCCTCATTCCTGAAGAAGGGCTTATGCCCAAACGTCGATTCCCCTGTTCCCTGGATGCTGCCTGACCTGCTGCGCTTTTCCAGCAACACATTTCCAACATAGAACAGTTCTGTCAAACACATAGAACAGTTATGTGAAACCCATAGAACAGTTCTGTCAAACACATAGAACAGTTATGTGAAACCCATAGAACAGTTCTGTCAAATAGAAAAAAACATTCTGTCAAACACATGGAACAATTCTGTCAAACACATGAAACAGTTTTGTCAAAAACATAGAACAGATCTGTCAAAAACATAGAACAGATCTGTCAAACACATAGAACAGATCTGTCAAACACATACAACAGTTCTGTCAAATACATAGAACAGATCTGTCAAACACATAGAACAGATCTGTCAAACACATGGTACAGTTTTGTCAAACACATGGAACAGATTTGTCAAAAACATAGAACAGATCTGTCAAACACATGGAACAGTACATGGTACAGTTCTGTCAAACACATGGAACAGTTCTGTCAAACACATAGAACAGTTTTGTTAAACACATAGAACAGATCTGTCAAACACATAGAACAGTTTTGTCAAACACATGGAACAGTTCTGTCAAACAGATGGAACAGATCTGTCAAACACATCGGACAGTTCTGTCAAACACATAGAACAGTTCTGTCAAACACGTAGAACAGATCTGTCAAACACATAGAACACATCTGTCAAACACATAGAACACATCTGTCAAACACATGGAACTCATCTGTAAAACACATAGAACAGTTCTGTCAAACACATAGAACAGTTCTGTCAAACACATAGAACAGATCTATCAAACACATGGAACAGTTCTGTCAATCACATAGAACAGTTCTGTCAAACACATAGAACAGTTCTGTCAAACACATAGAACAGTTCTGTCAAACACACGGAACAGTTCTATCAAACACATAGAACAGTTCTGTCAAACACATAGAACAGATCTGTCAAACACATAGAACAGTTCTGTCAAACACATAGAACAGTTCTGTCAAACACACGGAACAGTTATGTCAAAAACATAGAACAGTTCTGTCAAACACATAGAACAGTTCTGTCAAACACATAGAACAGTTCTGTCAAACACATGGAACAGTTCTGTCAAACACATAGAACAGTTCTGTCAAACACATAGAACAGTTCTGTCAAACACATAGAACAGATCTGTCAAACACATAGAACAGTTCTGTCAAACACATAGAACAGTTCTGTCAAACACACGGAACAGTTATGTCAAAAACATAGAACAGTTCTGTCAAACACATAGAACAGTTCTGTCAAACACATAGAACAGATCTGTCAAACACATAGAACAGTTCTGTCAAACACATGGAACAGTTCCGTCAAACACATAGAACAGTTCTGTCAAACACATGGAACAGTTCTGTCAAACACATGGAACAGATCTGTCAACCACATAGAACAGTTCTGTCAAACACATAGAACAGATGTGTCAAACACATGGAACAGTTCCGTCAAACACATAGAACAGATCTTTCAAACACATAGAACCGTTCTGTCAACCACATAGAATAGATCTGTCAAACACATGGAAATGATCTATCAAACACATAGAACAGATCTGTCAAACACATAGAACAGTTCTGTCAAACACATATTGCAGATGTGTCAAACACATGGAACAGTTCCGTCAAACACATAGAACAGATCTTTCAAACACATAGAACAGTTCTGTCAACCACATAGATCAGTTCTGTCAAACACATAGATCAGTTCTGTCAAAAGCACATTGAACAGATCTGTCAAACACATAGAACAGTTCTGTCAAACACGTAAAACAGATCAGTAAAACACATGTAACAGTTCTGTCAAACACATGGCACTGATCTGTCAAACACATGGAACTGATCTGTCAAACACATAGAACTGATCTATTAAATACATAGAACAGTTCTGTCAAACACATGGAACAGATCTGTCAAACACATAGAACAGTCCTGTCAAACACATGTAACAGATCTGTCAAATACATAGAACAGATCTGTCAAACACATAGAACAGATCTGTCAAAGACATAGAACATTTCTGTCAAACACATAGAACAGATCTGTCAAACACATAGAACAGATCTGTCAAACACATAGAACAGTTCTGTCAAACACAGAACTGATCTATCAAACACTTAGAACAGTTCTGTCAAAAGCACATAGAACAGATCTGTCAAACACATAGAACAGTTCTGTCAAACACATAGAACAGATGTGTAAACACATTGAACAGTTCTGTCAACCACATAGATCAGTTCTGTCAAACACATAGAACGGAACCGTCAAACACATTGAACAGATCTGTCAAACACATAGAACAGTTCTGTCAAACACATAGAACAGATCTGTCAAACACATAGAACAGTTCCGTCAAACACATTGAACAGTTCTGACAAACACATAGAACAGATCTGTCAAACACATAGAACAGATCCGTCAAACACATTGAATAGTTTTGTCAAGCACATGTAACAGCTCCGTCAAACACATAGAACAGATCTGTCAAACACACAGAACATTTCCATCAACCACATGTAACAGATCTGTCAAACACATAGAACAGATTTGTCAAACACATGTAAAAGTTCCGTCAAACACATGTAACAGTTCCGTCAACCACAAAGAACAGATCTGTCAAACACATAGAACAGTTCTGTCAAACACATAGTACTGATATGTCAAACACATGTAACAGATCTGTCAAAAAATAGATCAGTTCTGTCAAACACATAGAACAGATATGTCAACCACTTGTAACAGTTCTGTCAAACACGTAGGACAGATCTATCAGACACATAGAACTGATCCGCCAAACACAGAGACCAGTTTCGTCAAACACACGTAACATTTCTGTAAGACATGTAACAATTCTGTCAAAGACATGTAACAGATCTGTCAAACACATGGAACAGTTCTGTCAAACACATTAAACAGATCTGTCAAACACATAGAACAGATCTGTCAAGCACATGTAACAGTTCTGTAAAACACATAGTGGGAAAACCTCAACATATAATCAAACCAAAACTTCAACATCTGTTGAACAACCATTCAGTACAGCGTTATTAGACCAGTACTGAAAATGAAAATGTGGCATGCATATATTCTTACAATAATGCATATGAAAACTTGGTGTGGGATTGGGGGAGTTGTGTTGGGGATAGTGAGGTGTGAGTTGAGGGAGTTGAGGTGGGAGTTTGGTGAGATGGACGTTGGTTGTGGGGAATTTGGGGGTGGTGAGGTTGGGGTGAGGTTTGGGTTGGGGGGGTTTGATGAGGTTGGCGTGGGGGAATGGTGAGGTGGGGAGTGGGAACAATGAGGAGGGGAGATGTGAAGTTGCATTGTTACTGACTTCATGAGACTAGCCCTGAAAGGGAGATTCCATGGTCCATCCAAGATGTTGAACACGATTAGTGAAATGAAGTTCTGATAGATACCGCAGGTGTCAGGCAAAGTATTTGAGCATGTCACATCAACATGTTAAATTGATATTATCACAGAGTTAAAAGTCAGGGCAGGTACGGACAAGGTAGGACTAATAAATTAAACTGCATTTATTTCAATGCAAGGGGTCTATCAGGGAAGGCAGATGAACTCAGGGCATGGTTAGGAACATGGGACTGGGATATCATAGCAATTACAGAAACATGGCTCAAGGATGGGCAGGATTGGATACAAGTGTTCCAGGATACAAATGCTACAGGAAGGATAGAAAAGGAGGCAAGAGAGGAAGGGGAGTTGTGTTTTTGATAAGGGATAGTTGTGCTGAGGGAGAATATTCCTGGAAATACATCCAGGGAAATTATTTGATCAGAACTAAGAAATAAGAAAGCGATGATCACCTCATTGGGATTGTATTATAGACCTCCTAATAGTCAGAGGGAAATTGAGAAACAAACTTGTAAGGAGAACCCAGCTATCTGTAAGAATAATAGGGTGGTTATGGTAGGGGATTTTAACTTTCCAAACATAGACCGGGACTGCCATAGTGTTAAGGGTTTAGATGGAGAGGAATTTGTTAAGTGTGTACGAGACAATTTTCTGATTCAGTATGTGGATGCACCTACTAGAGAAGGTGCAAAACTTAACCTACTCTTGGGAAATAAGGCAGGGCAGGTGACTGAGGTGTCAGTGGGGGAGCACTTTGGGGCCAGTGACCATAATTCTATTAGATTTAAAATAGTGATGGAATAGGATAGACCAGATCTAAAAGTTGAAGTTCTAAATCGGAGGAAGGCCAATTTTGACGGTATTAGGCAAGAACTTTCAAAAACTGATTGGGGGCAGATGTTCACAAGTAAAGGGATAGCTGGAAAATGGGAAGCCTTCAGAAATGAGATAACGAGAATCCAGAGAAAGTATATTCCTGTCAGGGTGAAAGGAAAGGCTGGTAGGTATAGGGAATGCTGGATGACTAAAGAAATTGAGGGTTTGGTTAAGAAAAAGAAGGAAGCATATGTCAGGTATAGACAGGAGAGATAGAGTGAATCTTCAGAAGAGTGTATAGGCAGTAGGAGTATATTTAAGAGGGAAATCAGGATGGCAAAAAGGGGACATGAGATAGCTTTGGCAAATGGAATTAAAGAGAATCCAAAGGGTCTTTACAAATTCTAGGTGTACCCTAGAACTCTGTGGGAAGCTAGAGAAGTGATTGCTGGGCCTCTTGCTGAGATATTTGTATCATCGATAGTCACAGGTGAGGTGCCAGAAGTCTGGAGGTTGGCTAACGTGGTGCCACTGTTTAAGAAAGGTGGCAAGGGCAAGCCAGGGAACAATAGACCAGTGAGGGAATCCTGAGGGACAGGATATACATAGAGTCTTAGAGTCAATGTCGTTGAAAAGGCAAGGACTTATTTGGGATAGTCAACATGGCTTTGTGCTTGGTAAATCATGTCTCACAAACTTGATTGAGTTTTTTGAAGAAGTAACAAAAGGATTGATGAGGGCAGAGTGGTAGATGTGATCTATATGGACTTCAGTAAGGTGTTCGACAAGGTTCCCCATGGGAGACTGGTTAGCAAGGTTAGATCTCACGGAATACAGGGAGAACTAGCCATTTGGATACAGAACTGACTCAAAGGTAGAAGACAGAGGGTGCTGGTGGAGGGTTGTTTTTCAGACTGGAGGCCTGTGACCAGTGGAGTGCCACAAGGATCGGTGCTGGGTCCTCTACTTTTTGTCATTTACACAAATGATTTGGATGCATTCTTAGGAGGTACCGTTAGTAAGTTTGCAGATGACACCAAAATTGGAGGTGCAGTGGACATTGTAGGTGAAGAAGGTTAACTCAGATTTCAACAGGATCTTGACCAGATAGGCCAATGGGCTGAGAAGTGGCAGATGGAGTTTAATTCAGATAAATGTATGGTGCTTCATTTTGGAAAAGCAAATCTTAGCAGGATCTATATAGTTAATGGTTAGGTCCTAGGGAGTGTTACTGAACAAAGAGACCTTGGAGTGCAGGTTCATAGCTCCTTGAAAGTGGAGTCGCAGGTAGATAGGATAGTGAAGAAGGCGTTTGGAATGCTTTCTTTTATTGGTCAGAGTATTGAGTACAGGAGTTAGGAGGTCATGTTGCGGCTGTACAGTACATTGGTTTAGGCCACTGTTAGAATATTGCATGCAATTCTGCTCTCCTTCCTATCAGAAAGATGTTGTGAAACTTGAAAGGGTTCAGAAAAGATTTACAAGGATGTTGCAAGGGTTGGAGGATTTGAGCAATCAGGAGAGGCTGAACAGGCTGTGGCTGTTTTTCCCTGGAGCGCCAGAGGCTGAGGGGTGACCTTATAGAGGTTTACAAAATCATGAGGGGCATGGATAGGATAAATAGACAAAGTCTTTTCCCTGGGGTCAGGGAGTCCAGAACTAGAGGGCATAGATTTAGGGTGAGAGGGGAAAGATATAAAAGAGACCTAAGGGGCAACTTTTTCACACAGAGGGTGGTACGTGTATGGAGTGAGCTACCAGAGGAAGTGGTGGAGGCTGGTAGAATTGCAACATTTAAGAGGCATTTGGTTGGGATATCTGGTCGGCATGGACGGGTTGGACCAAAGGGTCTGTTTCCATGCTGTACATCTCTATGACTCTATGACTCTAAGTATGCATGTCTGTCAGGTGGTAAAAATAGTGGAGAGTGACAAAGACAAAGCAAGTGAGGTAGACAGAGATGTAGATCATTCACAATGAATTTCCTCTTATTTGATTAGCCAACACTGAAATAATCAAACACCAGATTTGCACACTTAGAGAATGTGAGGTGCTGTATTTTGGGAAAGCAAATCTTTGCAGGTATAATGGTAAATTCCCCAAGGATGTTGCCAGGGTTGGAGGATTTGAGCTAAACGGAGAGGTTGAATTTGCTAGGGCTGTTTTCCGTGGAGCGTTGGAGGCTGAGGGGTGACCTTATAAAGGTTTATAAAATCATGAGGGGCATGGATAGGTTAAATGGACAGTCTTTTCCTTGGGGTGGGGGAGTCCAGAACTAGAGGGCATAGGTTTAGGGTGAGAGAGGAAAGATATAAAAGAGACCTAAGTGGCAATCTTTTCACTCAGAGGGTGGTACGTGTATGGAATGAGCTGCCAGAGGAAGCGGTGGAGGCTGGTACAACTGCAACATTTAAAAGGCAGTTGGATGGGTATATGAATAGGAAGGGTTTGGAGGGATATGGGCCGGGTGCTGGTACAACTGCAACATTTAAAAGGCAGTTGGATGGGTATATGAATAGGAAGGGTTTGGAGGGATATGGGCCGGGTGCTGGTAGGTAGGACTAGATTGGGTTGGGATATCTGGTCGGCATGGACCGAAGTGGCTGTTTCCATGCTGTACATCTATGACTCTATGACATAAACAGATTGTACTAAACGAGAGCAACGTTTCACACAAAATCACAGCAGTGTTCATTAGAGAATTCACAGATACATAGCCCACCAACTCCCATATTCAGGACCCTCACCATCTCTATATGCCAGAACTTCTCATTCCCCATACCCCAAACTCTCACCATTTCTTACAAGCTGAGACCACATCTCCCATGTTCCCAGGTCATCACTGTTTTCAATCTATTGAAACTTCCTTGCGAATCTGCACTAAGAAGTTAAACAGAAAGGTGGGCTCTAATATCTATAAGAATACTGAGGTGAATTGGGAGGAAATGATAAATCAAACATCGTGCAGTCATGAGATAACACTTAATTATTCAATCTAATAAGTGTAAATGCAATAATATTCTTAGCAGTTGAGTTTTTATGTTGAATCTTGTAAATTAATTGTTGATCAGACAGGACACATTACTGGTATGATGTTGACAGCATTGACTGCCAATCAACACTTGGTAAGAGCTCAGCCAATCTTGGGGCAAGATTGAGTTTTTGGGAGAGCTGCAGATCGTGGTGATGACCTAGCTCTCTCAGGGACACCCAGAGACAACCATGAGAGAACTGCTGATATACAATATGCAGTTCAAAAAAACAGTGGGAGCAGATGCAATAGTATATTTCAAAAGGCAATTGGAATAATATTTGAGTTAGTAACACTCCAAGGTGTAGAGAAATGATAAGTGGATAAAATTGGATAGCTCTTTCTATGGTCGGGACAGACACAATGGGTTTGGTGTCCTGCTTCTGTGGGGTCAGATTCAATTTTAAAAATCATGTTATGAATGGTAGATGCTGCAGGTGAAATTCACCACAAATATCTGCCTTCACATCAAAATGCTTCATCAGTTGTAAAGAGCTTTGGGATTTCCTGTGATTGCAAAGTTCTTTAGATTAAGTTTTCTCCCATTGTTCTTATTACCTTCTCAAAGGACGCCAACCCATGGAACATTTCTGGGAACATCTCTGGGACACACGAACCAAACCACCACACCATCCTGTGGCTGACCACTTCAACTCCCCCAAGGACAAAGAAGTCCTGGGCCTCCTCCATCACTAAATCCAAACTATCCAATGCCTGAAGGAAGGGCACCTCATCTTCCACCCTGGGACCCTGAAACCACACGGCAACAATGTTGATTTCACCATTTTCCTCATCTCTCCTCCCCCCACCTCATCCAACCCTCCAACTCAGTACTGTCCTCTTCAACTGTCCAACCTGTCCATCTTCCTGCTCCACCCTCCCCTCCGACCTATCACCATCACTCCCCACCTCCATCTACCTATCGCCTTTCCTGCTACCTTCTTCCAGCCCCCACTCCTATTTATCTCTCAGCCCCCTACCCCAACCCCGAACATTCCTGATGAGAGACTATGCCCGAAATGTTGACTGTCCTGCTCCTTGGATGCTGTGTGACATGCTGTACTTTTCCAACGCCACACATTTAAACTTTTAACTGAAGTGAAGTCAAAGATTGAAAGCCTTCCCTCTGCATCATTTGATAAGGTACCCCATGATAAACTAATGGAGAAAATGAAGTCACATGGTGTGCAGGGTGCTCTAGCTAGGTGGATAAAGAACTGGTTGAGCAACAGGAGACAGAGAGTAGTAGTTGAAGGGAGTTTCTCGAATTGGAGAAAGGTGACCAATGGTGTTCCACAGGGATCAGTGCTAGGGCCACTGTTGTTTGCGATATACACAAATGATCTGGAAGAGGGCATTGATGGTCTGATCAGTAAGTTTGCAGATGACACGAAGATTGGTGGAATAGCAGAAAGCATAGGGACTGTCAAAGAATACAGCAGAATATAGATAGACTGGAGAGTTGGGTGGAGAAGTGGCAGATGGAGTTCAATTCCAGGCAAATGTGAGTTGATGCATTTTCGGAAGTCTAATTCTAGAGCGAACTATACAGTAAACGGAAGAGCCTTGGGAAAAGTTGATGAACAGAGAGATCTGGGAGTTCAGGTCCATTGTACCCTGAAGGTTGCTGCACAGGTGGATAGAGTGGTCAACAAGACATATAGTATGCTTGCCTTCATTGGACGGGGTATTGAGTTTAAGAGCTGGCAGGTCATGTTAAAATTGTACAAGACTTTGGTACAGCCGCATTTAGAATACTGTGTACAGTTTTGGTCGCCACATTACCAAAAGGATGTGGACGCTTTGGAGAGGGTGCAGAGAAGGTTTACGAGGATGTTGCCTGGTATGGAAGGTGCTAGCTATGAAGAAAGGTTGAGTAGGTTAGGATTGTTTTCATTTAAAAAAATGAGATTATGAGGGGAACCTAATTGAGGTCTACAAAATCATGAAGGGTATAGACAGGGTAGATAGAGATAAGCTTTTTCCCAGAGTGAGGGATTCAATAACGAGAGGTCATGCTTTCAAGGTGAGAGGTGAAACGTTTAAGAGGGATACACGCGTCAAGTACTTTACTCAGAGGGTGGTGGGTGTCTAGAACACATTGCCAGTAGAGGTAGGAGAGGCAGGCACAGTAGATTCATTTAAGGTGTGTCTGGACAGATGAGGTGGGGAGCAGAGGGATACAGATGCTTAGGAATTGGGTGATAGGTTTAGTCAGTGGATTTGGATTGGCTCAGGCTTAGAGGGCCGAAGAGCCTGTTCCTGGGCGGTAAATTTTTTTTCTTTGTCCTTTATATTATACCTTCCATGACTGCTGAATATCTCAAACTGTTCTGCAGCCAGTAAAACTCGACAGGAAGTGCTATTGTGACATCAGTAACACAGCAGCCAAATAGCGCACAGGATGCTCCCACAAACAATAATGTAATAATAGCACAAGAATCTCTTGGTGGTTAGTTTGGGGATAAATATTGGTCAGGATTCCAAGGATAATACCTTGCTCTCCTTCAAAATAGTGCTTGAGAACTTTGACATTCACCTGAGGAACAGACAGGGATTCCTCTTAATGCCTCATTTGAAAGACAGTGCGTCTTTGGCACAGCAGCGCTCTTAAGTTTCAGCCTTGGTTTTGAAGCTCAAGGATTGGGACTTGGATGCATGACTTTCTGAGTCAAAGACAAGTGTAGCACCAAGTGTCACGATTAACACATTAAGCTAAATTAGATTGTGTGTGTCTTCTTTTATTCTCTTTCACCTGGAACAGACTTTGGATTAGCTTGTATTATGCAAGAATCAGTCCCAGATCTCTGAAACAAACTACCTGTCAAGTTATTTAAGACACACTCTCATGATTCAGATTGAAGCCTGAGATGGAGAAAACCCTTTAGGAGGTGACCAAAGAGCCTGAATGTAGCAATGCAGATGCACTGTTTTTGCACTCTGAAAGTAATGTAGCAATGCAGAAAGTAAGAAAGTCATAAGCGGTGGCCCATTTGATTGGCAGCTCAGCTAGAATAGTCAGTAATCAGCTTTAAGAGTTTAGTGAGTTTACAGAGAGATATTGCGAGGTTAAGTAAGGGTCAAAAAATTGCCAAATATAGTACAATATGGAATAATGTGAAGTTGTTCATTTTGGAAGGAAGAACAAAAGAACAGAGTATTGTTTAAATGGAGAAATACTGCAGAAATCAGCAACACAAAGTGATTTGCGAATACTTGTGGAGGAAATACAGAAAGCCAGCAAATGTTCAGCAGGTAATCAGCATCGAGAGTAAGCACAGCAGGTCAGGCAGGATCCGAGGAGCAGGAGAATCGACGTTTCAGGTATAATCCCTTCATCAGGAGTCTAGAGTGTGGTGCTGGAAAATCACAGCAGGTCAAGCAGTATCCAAGGAGCAGAAGAATCGTTGAGAGTGTGGTGCTGGAACAGCTGGTGATTCTCCTCCTCCTCGGATGCTGCCTGACCTGCTGTGCTTTTCCAGCAACGCACTCTTGACTCTGATCTCCAGCATCTGCAGTTCTCATTTTCTTGCAGCAGGTAATCGGGAAGGTTAATGGAATATTGGCCCTTATTTCAAGGGGTTTAAGAGTATACATATAGGAAAGTCTAACTGTACAAGTTAGACCACATCTGGAGTTCTGTGAGCAGTTTTGGTCCACTTATTTAAGATATTATTTTATTGGAGGCAGTTTGGAGGAAGTTCACTGGAGTGATCCCTGGTGTGATGGGATTGTCTTATGAGCAAAGACTAAACAGCATGGGACTACGCCCAGGTTCAAATCTCACCTGCTCCAGAGGTGTGTAATAACATCTCTGAAATGGTTGATGAGAAAATAGTTTTTGGAGGTTAGAAGAATGAGAGGTGATTTCATTAAATCATATAAGATTCTTAAGGGTCTTGACAGGTAAATGCAGACAAGATATTTCCCCTCATGGGAGTCGAAGATCAGAAGGCGTAGTCTTAGAATTAAGGGGTGCCAATTTAATAGTGAGATGGGGGGAATTTCTTCTCTCACAAGGTTAAGTATCTTTGGAACTCCTTACCACAAAGAGCTGTGGATATTAGATTAGATTAGATTAGATTACTTACAGTGTGGAAGCAGGCCTTTCAGCCCAACAAGTCCACACTGACCCTCCGAAGAGCAACCCACCCAGACCCATTCCCCTACATTTACCCCTTCACCTAACACTACGGGCAATTTAGCATGGCCAATTCACCGAACCTGCACATCTTAGAGCAGAGTTCTTCTGTACATTTAAATATCAGTCAATGCAAATTCAATTATTAAAGTTAAATCTGAGATAGCTTTTTTTTATTAAACAAGGGTATAAAGGAATTTGGGCCTAAGACAGGCATACGGAGTTAGGCCACAGATCAGACATAATCAGAGCAGTGGCACGGTGGCTCAGTGATTAGCACTGCTGCCTCACAGCACCAGGGACCAGGGCTCAATTCCTTCCTTGGGTAACTGACTGTGTGGAGTTTACACATTCTCCCCGTATCTGCATGAGCTTCTTCCGGGTGCTCTGGTTTCCTCCCACGGTCCAAAGATGTGCAGGTTAGGTGAATTGGCCATGCTAAATTACCCATTGTGTTAGGTGCATTAGTCAGAGAGAAATGGATGTGGGTGGGTTACTCTTCGGAGGGTCGGTGTGGACTTGTTGGGCCGAAGGGCCTGTTTCCACACTGTAGGGAATCTAATCATAATCTTAGTGAATGGTGGATCAGGCTCAAGGAACCGAATGACCTTATCCTGTTCCTATGTTTAAGGCTGATTTTGATAGATTTTTGGTGAATCAAGGATTATGGGGGAAAAGAGCAGAAAAGTGGATGTGAGGACAATGGGATAAGCCACGATTCTATAGAATAGCAGAGAGGCTGAATGGTCCTGTTACTATTTCAAATGGGCTTATCTTCCTAACCCTACGTGAAATGGTCAATCTGCAGGCATGAGTATCCAGATACTATTTTAAAAACAGAGTTCATCTCAATAAATGTGAAAGTTTCTGCAATGTCTCTTTTACAAGGAGCTATGGAAATTAATTGGATTCAAAGTTAAAGTGATAATTGGTTCATCATATAATTACATTCAAAATAAACCAGCTTTCTGGTTTATAATGGGCCTCATTTCATGAAAGTGGCCATATGATAGGATTTTCCATTGGGTTTGAAAACCATGTACTTCAATCTGAAACTAAGGAATGAAATCTAAATAGAGGGAGCTTTGAGGAGTAGGTTGGCTCTGACTGACTGAGTAGTTACATAAAAAGGCATGGATGTAGACAGGCAATAGCTAGTCTTTAAAGCATTAACATGTGATTTTGAACAAACATATATTTCATTACAATAAAAAAAGGAAGTTAAATATTGCATAGGTCAAAGGATGCATATAAAGTTGCCAAAGTAAACCCAAAGATTGGGAGAATTTGTTTAATTCAATAAAGGACAATCTTAATACTCTTTATTTAAATATGTGTGGTACTTGAAACCAGATAAATGAATTCACAACACACATAGAGGTTAATGAGTCTGATGTTTTGGCATTTTGGAGATTCAGGGGATGTAGAAGGTCAAACAGAAAGGGAAGGGTTGTGGGGTAGCTTTGTTAGCACAAGGTTGAACAAGTATGAAAACAAGGATTAATCTCAGATTGCATTATGTAGAATCCATATTGGTGGAGGGAAGAAGTTGGTGGTGGTAGTAGTAGTCTTTATTCACTACAGCAACAGCTGTTCTGTAGGACAGATTGAAATCAGCAGATTATGAGGGCATGTAAAAATGGTAATACATTAATAAGGGTGACTTTAATTTTCACGTACACGAGGAAAAT
>NC_057729.1:56922642-56926908 GCF_004010195.1 Chiloscyllium plagiosum | reverse complement strand
CTTTGTAAGTTTCAAACTGTTTGCATGTATACTTAAGGAACTTTTGCATGTATACTTCATACTTCAATACATGAGTGCATGATTAATACTTTATAATCGGTAGAAATTTCTTCCACAGTGATGCATAAATCTCATTTTCTCTACCTGTCAGCTTGCTCTGCGTGCAATTGTCCAATTTTCCTTTGACCATTTCATTAATTTTGTTATGTTTCCAAATGACGTAAAGACAATCTCCATATCTGTCTCTTTAGATTTTGGTAAGGTGTGCAAATTTAAGCATTTCCTTACTAGATTTTAAGTTATGGAGAGGTTTTCCTCATCAGAATCTTCTTCTGCATCTGAAGCCTCCTTTTTAAATGCAACCCTCGAAGCCAATAACTCCTTTCTCTCCCTCCTCTTTTTCCCTTTGTAATTCTGGTTCCAGATTTATAAGTGCTCTCTTTTACTTTCTCCTGTAGTTCATGTCTTTCACTTTAGATTTTCATTTCCATCTTCTTTGATTCCAATGTCCTTTCTTTTTTCTCTGTACTTTGAAATTCTCTGTCTACCTTCCTTTATTTCTAAACGGCTTTAACTGTAACTCAATCATATTCACTCTGATGGCCCACTAGTTGGGTACCTGGTCTCTCTTGTATTTCCACCAGTCATAAATGCAGTGCTTGTCAGAGTCAAAGAGATGCACAGGACAGAAACAGGCTCTTCATTCCAACTCATCCATGCTGACCAGATATTCAAAATTGATCTAGTCCTATTTGCCAGCATTTGGACCATATCCCTCTAAATCCTTCCAATCCATGTACACATCAAGATGCTTTTTAAATGTTGTAATTGTACCAGCCTCCACTATTTTCTCTGGCAGCTCATTCTATTCACACACCACTCTCTACATGAAAGAATTGCCCCTTAGCTCCCTTTTCAATCTTTCCCCTCTCACCTTAAACATATTCCCCGTGGTTCTGAACTCCCCCACCCTGGGACTCAACTATGTGTCTTCCTAGCTTTTGCAGGAAATGCCACCCTTAACCCTTTCTGCCTACTTTTTTTTAAAGCTTGTCCTTAATTAAATCTTGTAAGCTAGTCTGTGATACTTCCTCCATGTACATGAAATTATGCTTGCTTCCAGTGCTATCTTATTTCATTTTATAAGGAACTTGATATCCATCTTTTTAACCTTTACAAATTAATATTACTCACATCCAATTTCATATGGTCTTCATCCACAGATCTGACACCAACTCCTCAAAATTTGTTAAACTCCGGTGAGAGGGCTGCACTGTTAATCAAACCCAATTGAACCATGCCAGAAATGCACACACTTTATGGAACTATCAAAGTGGTCAATTTATCTTCCTTTTGTTTTACTGTTCAGAATAAAAGAAATATCGACTGGGCTTCCTGTAATAAACTTCAAAATAACTCATTTTATTATAAGTGAGACTAGTTCTTTAAGCTAGTGGTGAAAATGACAAGGAAGCTACTATTTAGAATTAAACTATTTTGCGTTAATCCGAAACACACACATTCATACCATCAAGACATTTCAGCAATATTATAGGTTTGAAAAGCAAAAAATAAAGCAAAGATATGAAAATAGGATAGATTGAAGTCTCACAATTTCTTCAATTTCCTGTTAATGAGATCTGATTCCTGACCTTCACAGAATGATGGAAGATTTTCAGATCCGATTTGGTTGGGAAACAGTTGTGAGTCCTTATATTTGAGACATGGTTGGGTTTTCAAACGACTTCACGAAGATATCTTTTCAGCTAGTTTTCTTTTGTCTCTTACTCAGATATAAAGAGAGGAAGAGAGATATACAGCTCTGCTTACCCCTGAACACCATTCCAACAACTGCTTCCAGTCAGGTCTCTGAAGACTTCCAGCAACCTCAGACCAGAGGCTGTTGCTAGGCAATGTACAGCATAGATCTTATGGTTAATTCACTCAGTTTGTCCAGCAATTAAAGACCATGAAAAATCAACCTCTCATTATGCTTAAAAACCTTTTCTGGATTCTTTCTTACAAAATCACTTGCTTTACAGATAAACAGCAGATAATCTACTGTTCTCTTTGACTTTTTAACTTGATGTTTCTGAGAAAGCCTCTTCAACTCAGAAATTTCCATATTCTAGTTCCTATAGTTCATAATTAGGCATGTATTCCAAACAGAAGAAATAATATAATTCAGTACAAGACTGAGTGTAAAAATGCAATGCCTATTACTGGTTGTACATTTCAGCCTAAGGTCATTCCCATTGAAGCAAAGGCAATCAGGGAAAACCTGATAGAAATGGATAAGATTGTGATGGGTTCAGAAAAGGTAGACATGGAGACGCTCTTTCTATTAATAAGAATGGTCACTGGTCCTGAAACATTAACACTGCTTTCTCTCCACAGATGCTGCCACACCTGCTGAGTTTTTACAGAAATTCCTGTTTTCATTTCTGATTTCAATTGTCTGTAGTTCTTTGAGATTTTTTTATGGGTGAGGGGATACAGATTCAAGGCTTCGAGCAAAACGTAATGGAGATGATGTGAGGAAAACTGTTTTGTTGTGCAGTGATTGGTAAAGCCCTATAACTCATTGCTTACAATGATGGTGAAAACAGACAATTACTAATTTCAAAAGGAAATTGGAAAGGCCTTAGAAGAGCATAAAGGCAATAGGAATGTACTCAAGAGAAAAATCAGGAGGGCAAAAAGAGGATGTGAGATAACTTTGGCAAACAGGGTTAAGAAGAATCTAAAGGGATTTTATAAATACATTGAGGAAAAATGGGTAACAAGGGGGAGAATAAGACCTCTCAAGGTTCCTGATGAATGGCCTTTGCCAAAAACATCGATTTTCCTGCTCCTCGGATGCTGCCTGACCTGCTGTGCTTTTCTAGCACCACTCTAATCTAAACACTCAAGATCAACAAGGCGGCCTATGTGTGGAACTGCATGGAATGGGGGAGATTCTAAACGAGTATTATGTATTAGTGTTTACTGTGGAGAAGGACTTGGAAGATACAGAATGTAGGGAAGTAGATGGTGACATCTTGAAAAATGTTCATATTACAGAGAAGGAAGCGCTGGATGTCTTGAAACACATAAAGGTGGATAAATCTAGGTGTGCACTAGAACTCTGTGGGAGCTAGGGAAGTGATTGCTGGGTCCCTTGCTGAGATTGATAGTCACAGGTGAGGTGCTGGAAGACTGGAGGTTGGCTAATGTGGTGCTACTGTTTAAGAAGGGTAGTAAGGGAACTATGGACCGGTGAGCATGAAATCGGTGGTGGGCAAGTTGTTGAAGGGAATCCTGAGGGACAGGATTTACATGTATTTGGAAAGGCAAGGACTGATTAGGGATAGGCAACATGGCTTTGTGCATGGGAAATCATGCTTAACTAACTTGATAAAGTATTTCTAAGCAGTAGCAAAGAGGATTGATGAGGGCAGAGTGGTTAACGTGATTTATATGGACTTCAGTAAGGTGTTCGGCAAGGTTCCCCAAGGGAGACTGGTTAACAAGTTTAGATCACTTGAAATACAGGGAGAATTAGCCATTTGGATTCAGAACTATCTCTAAGTTAAAAGACAGAGGGTGACGGTGAAGGGTTGTTTTTCAGACTGGAGGCCTGTGACCAGTGGAGTGCCACAAGGATCGGTGCTGGGTCCACTGCTTTTTGTCATTTATATAAATGATTTGGATGTGAATATAGGAGGTATAGTTAGTAAGTTTGCAGATGAGACCAAAATTGGATGTGTAGTGGACAGTGAAGAAGTTTGCCTCAGAATACAATGGGATCTTGATCAGATGGGCCAAGGAGTGACAGATGGAGTTTAATTTAGATAAATGTGAGGTACTGCATTTTGGGAAAGCAAATCAGGGCAGGACTTATACACTTAATGGTAAGATCTTGGGGGGAAATTGCTGAACAAACAGACCTTGGAGTGCAGGTTCATAGCACCTTGAAAGTGGAGTCGCAGGTAGATAGGATAGTGAAGAAGGCATTTGGTATGGTTTCCTTTATTGGTCAGAGCATTGCGTACAGGGGTTGGGAGGTCATGTAGCAGCTGTACAGGACATTGGTTGGGCCACTGTTGGAATATTGCATGCAATTCTGGTCTTTTTCCTACAGGCAGGAAGTTGTGAAACGTGAAAGGGTTCAGAAAAGATTTACAAGAGTTGGAGGGTTTGAGCTACAGGGAGAGGTTGAACAGGCTGGGGCTGTTTTCCCTGGAGTGTCGGAGGCTGAGGGGTGACTTTATAGAGGTTTACAAT
>NC_057729.1:56894797-56921692 GCF_004010195.1 Chiloscyllium plagiosum | reverse complement strand
CAACTATTAATGAAATTAAAGAACCTCATATCCACAAACAACAGAAGGAACATGATATACAAAATACCCTACAATTATAAATTGAACTTTGAATGAAAGCCATTTTAAAGGTTTGCTAATCTTGATTGGTTAAAAGAACCGTTCTAGCTCCTAAAACTTTCACAGGTTTTATAGAAATGATTACATTTGTCAGACCAAGTTTAAAAGCTATACTTAATGAATACAGTGGTTTCTGGTTGATCCATTTGGGGATACAAGCTGGTGATATTGATTGACTGAACACATGTCTCTTGTTCTCTACTGTTGACTGAAGTGCCCTATCTCTCTTGTGATCCTTCTTGTGCACTGAAACACCTGTTATTGTCCCTTGTTGGCCTCCTGTACATGAGCAGAGAGATCCTGAATTCTGATCAACACAAACAAAATTACTGGAGAAACTCATCAGGTCTTGGCAGCAAATTCAGTTCTGAAGAACAGTCATTGGATTTGACCATGGGGACCAGATATCCTAAACTAATCAGGTCCTATTTACCCATATCTCTCCAAACCCTTCCTATTCATGTCCCCATCCAGATGTCTTTTATATGTTGCAATTACATTAGCCTCCACCACTTCCTCTGGCAGCTCATTCAATACATATACCACTCTGCGTGAAAAAATTGCCCCTTAGGTCCTTTTTAAACCTTTCCCCTCTCACCCTAAACCTATGCTGTCTATGAATTCCCCCACCCCAGGGAAAAGATCTTGTCTATTTATCCTATCCATGCCCCTCATGATTTTGTAAACCTCTATAAGGTCACCCCTCAGCCTCTGATTCTCCAGGGAAAACAGCCCCAGCCTATTCAACCTCTCCCTGTAGCTCAAACTCTCCAACTCTTGTAAATCTTTTCTGAACCCTTTCACGTTTCACAACTTCCTGCCTGTAGGAAAAAGACCAGAATTGCATGCAATATTCCAACAGTGGCCCAACCAATGTCCTGTACAGCTGCTACATGACCTCCCAACCCCTGTACGCAATGCTCTGACCAATAAAGGAAACCATACCAAATGCCTTCTTCACTATCCTATCTACCTGCGACTCCACTTTCAAGGTGCTATGAACCTGCACTCCAAGGTCTGTTTGTTCAGCAATTTCCCCCCAAGACCTTACCATTAAGTGTATAAGTCCTGCCCTGATTTGCTTGTTTTCTGACAACAAGCCTGATGAATTTCTCCAGCAGTTGATATTCCAAATCCAGTGACTGTTCTTCAGAACTGAATTTGCTGTCAGACCTGATGAGTTTCTCCAGCAATTTCTATTCTTGTCTGTTTCAGATCTCCAGCATCTGCAGTTCTTTGTTTTATTTTGCTGACTTGTTATTGATTTACCATTTATGGATAGCACATGATCAATCTCAGAATGGTTAAACAATGAACATTGTGTGAGTTAATATATTTTAATATTATGTAGCTTAGAACTTAGATTTTGAACTAGTACCATGTGGGTTTGAACTGTGAATATGATGGAACTTAAGGATAATTTTGTAAGCATTTCTGTTGCCTTGGTGATTTCTTTTAAAGCATAATAGGACAGAGAGACTTGCCAGAGAGTGAGTTTGTTTTTCATTATTTATTTGTAAAACTCAACTAATATAAACTGCGTGTGCACCAGGTTTCAGTTAGAAGGTTCCAGTTGATACAAGTCTGGTTTGTCCAACGTTACCTCCTAAAGCAATCTGCCCATTCCAGGTATTAGTTTACAAGAAGAATCCCAGAAGTGAAGGGCTTATCATATGATGAGAGGTTGAGGATTCTGGGTCTGTACTCAATGGAGTTTAGAAGGATGAGGGAGACTCTCATGAAAACACACAGTATTGACAGGGCTGGATAGAGTGGAGGTGGAGATGTTTTCACTTGTAGGAGAGACTAGGACCCGAGGGCACAGCCTCAGAGTGATGGGACGACACTTTAAAACAGAGAGGAGGAGGAATTCTTTCAACCACAGGGTAGTGAATCTGTGGAACTCATTGCTTCAAGTTATTGAGTGTACTTAAGACAGAGATAGATGGGTGCTTGATCGGTAAGGGAATCAAGAATTACAGGGAGAAGGCAGGAGGGTGGGATTGAAAAACATATCAGCCATGATTAAATGGGCTGACTGACCTAATTCTGCTCCTATATTATTTGGTCTTGATAGCTAGTATCCTTTTTCTGAACTGCTTCCAACACATTTACACTCGTCCTTAAGTAGGGTAACTAACACTGTTCACAGTACTCCTGATGTGGTCTCATAGTTGTCCTGAATGAATGAATCACCCTACTCATATTTTCAATTTCCATTATAATAAACAATAATATCTTATTAATTTTCTCAGTTACCTGCTGGACCCACAGGCCAACCTTTCACAATTCACTCACTAGGCCACGCAGATCCTTCTGTATCTCAAAGCTCTGGAGTTTTACACCATTCAGTGAAAAGCTCCTTTTTTAAATTCTACCTGCCAAAAATGGCCAACTTCCCATTTTCCCATGTAATGTGCCATTTGCCAGAGTTTTACCCACTCACTGATCCTATCTAAGTTCCTTTATGTCCTGTTTAAGTCTTCTTCACAGCTTACATTTTTAGTTTCATGTATCATCAGCAAATTCAGCAAATTCAGCAACCAGACCTTTGGTCCCTTCATCCAAGTCATTTCTATAAATTGTAAATTGCTCAGGCTCCAGCTCTGATCCCCATGGCATACCACTTGTTACGTCTCACCAACCCTTGACATTTTGCAACCATTTGCCTGATTGGTCCAGTTCAGTTTCTGATCAATGATAACTCCAGGATGTTGACATTGGGGAATTTAGATATAGTAATACCAGTGTAAGTAAAGGCAAGATGGTTAGACTGTCTCTTATTGAAGATAGCCATTGTCTTGTAGATGGGTGGCATAAATATTACTTCCCACTTATTAGCACAAGCTTGGGTATTGTCCAGTTCTTGCTGCAAATAGACACTGGCTGCTTCAATATCTCAGGCTTGGTGACTGGTGTTGAACATTGTGTAATAATCACAAGAGCCACATCTCTGACATTATGATAGAGCAAAAGTGACCAATGAAACAACTGAAGATGGTTGGACCTGGAACATTACCCTGAGGTACTCCTGCAGAGATGTTCCTTTGTGCCGAGTATGATTCTAACCAGCAGAGAATTTCCCTGAATCCCTCCAACTCCAGTTTTGATAGGGCTCCTTGAAGCCACATTGTGTCAAATACAGTCTTTCTTTTATTCACACATGGGACATGGGTGTCACTGCCTGGCCTTGATGTCAAGGGCTGTCACTCTCCCCACCCCTCTGGAATTCAGCTGTTTTCTCCATGTTTGAACCAAGGCTGTAATGAGGTCAGGAGCTGAGTGGCCCTGGCAGAACCCAAACTGGGCTTCACTAAGCAGGTTATTGCTGAGCAGGTGCTGCTTGATATGTTGATGACACCTTCCTTCACTTTACTGATAATCGAGAGTAGACTGATGGGGCAGTAATTGGCCGGATTGGATTTGTCCTGCTTTCTGTGGTCAGAGAAATTTTCCACATTGCTGGCAGCTGTCAGTATTGTAACTGAATTGGAATACCTTGACTAGACATATGACAAGTTCTGGAGCGTGGGTTTACTGTACTATTGCCAGAATGTTGTCAGACTCCTTTTCAATATTCAATGCTTCCACCTAATTCTTAAAACTATGTGGATGAATTAAAATAGGCTGAACACTAGCCTTTGTGATGCTGGGGACCTTCAAAGGAGGCTGAGGTGGATCATCCACTTCATACTTCTGGCTGAAGATTGCTGCAAATGGGCTTCCCCATCATTGAGGAGGGGGATATTTGTGGACCCTCCTCCTCCAGTGAGTTGTTTAGTTGTCCAATTGTCCATCTGATTGGATGTGGCAGGACTGGAGAGTTTGGCATGTAGTTACTTCTGCATTACAATTCCCCAGGTAGACACCACATTTTCAGGTATGCCTGGTGCTGCTTCTGGCAAGCCCTCCTGTACTCTCCATTGAACCAGGGTTGATCCCCGGATCGATGGTAACAGTAGAGTGGTGGATTTTGCCAGGCCATGAGGTTACAGGTTGTGGTTGAACACAATTCTTCTGCTACTGATAACTCACAGTACCTTGTGGTAATGTCACTCACCTTATAATCCAGAAATGCTGGACTGATGTGGGGGTGTTTGTTCAAATCCCATCATTGACAGGTGTTGATGTTTGAATTCAATGAACATTTGTAATCTTTTTTTAAGAAGCTAATATAATTGCAACCACTGTTAATTGTTGCAGAAATCTATCTATTAATGCCCTTTGGAGAAAGAAATCTGCCATCTTTACCTGATCTGGCCTGTATGTGACTCCAGACCCACAGTGATGGGAAAGCTGTCTCTGGGCAATAAATGATGGTGACATCATATCCCATGTACAATTTTTTTTAAAATGTACTCAATGAACGGCAGGACACCAGGAAGCCCAGAGTAACAGACAGCTCTTGGGGTGTTGGTCGCCAGATCCCTGAAGACAGGTTAATAATGTAGTTCAAGAAGGCACATAGGGCACTTCCCTTTATTAGTCATGGCATGGACTATGAGCTGGAACTTTATGTTGGAGCTGTGAAAAACTCCACAGCTGGAGTATTGTGTGCAGCTCTGGTCTCCGTACTGTAGGAAGGATGTGATTGCACTGGAGGGGTTGCAGTAAGATTCACCAGAATGTTGACTGAGGAGGGAGCACTTTAGATATGAACAGAGGCTGGGTAAGCTCGGGGTTTTTTCCTTTGGAGCAGAGAAAGCTGAGAAGGAGAGCCTGATTGATGTGTAAGATTATGAGGGGCATGGACAGGGTGGATAGAGAACAGCTGTTCCCCTTAGTTGGAGGGTTACTAATTGCCAGGGGGGTGGAATACGACTTTAAAGTGAAAGGCAGGAGGTTTAAAGGCATTTAAGGATAAGTTTTACTTTTCACCCACAAGGTGATGGGAGGGAGGTTGAGTCAGGAAACCTTGCAATCTTTAAAAACTGCTTGGATTAGCACTTGAAATGTTGTAACATTAAAGACGGTGGGTCAAGTGCTGGAAAGGCGGACTAGCGTAAATTGAGTAGGTAAAAACAATGACTGCAGATGCTGGAAACCAGATTCTGGATTAGTGGTGCTGGAAGAGCACAGCAGTTCAGGCAGCATCCAAGGACCAACGAAATCGACGTTTCGGGCAAAAGCCCTTCATCAGGAATAAAGGCCAGCAATTGTCAATGCAGATTTGATAGGGTGGAGGACCTCTTCTGTATTGTATGATTGTACCAGGAAAGAATGGCAGATTTCTTTACTTCAATGCCATTCGTGAACCAATGTGTTTTCATGACAATGCCATTAGACTAGATTGTAATCCTAGAATTAACTGAATACAAATTATTTAAATGGGGGATTTAAACCTATGACCACATAAAATAAGCCTGAGTCTCTGGATTCCTCATCTAATGACTCATCCACTATGGCACCACCTTCAGTTTATGCCATGTTTATTTAGCTTATAACGGGCACTTTGTTCATTTAGATAAAACCCTTTTCACTAGTTTTTTTTTGCATGGGCCTTATTGATCGATGCACTATTAATATTAAACTTTCTGACCCTCTTGTCACAGTTCATCCATCCATAAGTGGTTACACTGTTCTATTAGAAGGCTAAGGCGTGGTTTGATCTACATTTTCAAGATATTAATAATAAAACACAGCAGATAAACTATTTCTGTTGGTTGGGGACATAGACTGAGAATTAGGGCCAGACCATGCAGGAGATGCTAGGAAGCACTTCTATACACAATGGGTGGTACATGTTTGGAACTCTCTCCAGAAACAGCAGTGGAGTTGAATCAGCTGTTCATTTTAAATCTGAAATGGATCCTTTTTGATAAAGAAAGGGATTAAGGAATGTGGGCCAAACACAGAAAAGTCAAGTTAACATTGATCAGCTTAATCACACTGAATAGTCGGACAGACTGAAGGGGCTGAATGACTCCTACTCTTTTAATTTGATATTACTTAAAACATTTCTTCTAACATTTAAATCATCCTTTTCCAACCCTAAATTTTAGTTTTCATCTATCCACAGGTCTAGTTTAAAAATTTTCAAGTTTGCTTTCAATGAAGCAAATGAAATTGCTTGCTAGGGTGTTTGTGGTGCATGGTCATGTCCCTACTTCTGAGCTAGGTGGTAGGTTAGTTCACATTCCACCTGCTTTGGTGTCAGAAGAACCCTAAACAGGTTGATTAGTAAAAACATGGAACCATTAACCTTTCCACAGTACTGAAGCCTATGCCCCAAGCAAAACCTCTTTCTCCACACCAGTCTTTAGGGGGTTTACAAAGGATTTCAGAACTGAGGACCCAAGTAACTGGAGACATGGCCGCTAATGATGGAGGAATCAAAATTGGTGACAGACAAGGCACTACAAGATCTGACACCCAAGGGCAGCATGGTGGTTAGTACTGCTGCCTCACAGCACCAGACCTGGGTTCAATTCCCACCTTGGGCAACTGTGTGGAGTTTGTACATTCTCTGTGTCTCTGCTTGGTGTCCTCTAAGTGCTCTGGTTTCCTCCCACAATTGGCTATGCTAAATTGCCCATAGTGATAGGTGCATTAGTCAGGGGTAAATATAGGGTAGGGTAGGGTAAGAGATTGGGTCTGGGTGGGCTACTCTTCGGAGTGTTTGTGTGGACATTTTGGGCGGAGGGGCCTGTTTCCACACTGTAGGGAATCTAATCATGGTTTACAGAGCTATGGGGGTTTCTGCCATCCTAAATGGCCCTAAGACGTGGATTGCCTACAGCAGACACCTCCAGGCATTGAAACAGAACCATCAACGCTGCCTGTGCAGGATCCTGCAAATCCACTGGGAAAACAAACGCTCCAACACCAATGTCCTTGACCAAGCCAACATCAAGGCACTGACTATCCTTGATCGCTATAACGGGCTGGGCATGTTGTCTGCATGACTGACATGAGACTCCCCAAGCGGGTGCTCTGCTCCCCACTCTGAAACGGCAGGCGAGCCCCAAGTGGACAGAGGAAGCAATTTGGGGATACTCTCAAGACCTCACTGGGGAAGTGAGACGTTCCCACAGACACCTGGGAATCGTTGACGTAAGACTGTCCAAAGAATATATCACTAAAGAGAAAAAAACAAATTAGAATTTTTTTAAAAATTAAAAACTGTTCAGAAAACAGTGAGCATGTGCAGCTGGCATTTATCATTGGATTAATGATAGCAGCAGACTTATCAACAATTAAAGGGGTTAGACTAGATTGGAATCAGATTAGAGACAGAAGGCAAGACCAGAAAAGGATATGAAACCAAAAATGAGAATTTTAAAATCAAGTCTATTGTTTGACCATAATGCAGTGCAGATGATGGGAACATGTACACGGGTACCAGTCTTGGATGACCACAACTTTATGGAGAATAGAATGTTGGAGGCAAGCCAGAAATGTATAAAAAAAATTTATTAAAAAGCTTTTAATTAAACTGATCTGTGACATCATTCCGTTGTTACAGTTTCAGCAACTGGTTGACTGGAGCAGTGGCTGGTGCTGTTTTTCTGTTCCGTGTCCTTTCTGCCCAAAGTTTCAGTTCATTGTGACCGAAGAGCAAATCTGATACTGTCTCAGTTGAAGGACTATTACAAGACAAAGTATCATCAGTTGCAGTCCCTGCCCCATCGATCAACAAAACCCACAGCAAGGTGGCCACCTGTACCAATGTAACAAGGCACTTGAGTGGCGGGTTAGGATTTCTGCTGCTGGCCTTTCTATTACTAGCAAACACAAAACTGGCAACAGGAGACAGGAACAGAGGGAAGCAGCAGATAGTGATTGAAGGCTCCTCTGTCAGTCAAGTGGCATAGACGTCAAAATGAAATGCTTTACCAGCCCGATTGGAATATGGCCATGGAGAGGCTAAAAGTCAGGAATGCAGGTTCAAAAAGGGGCAGTGATGATAGGAATTCAAATATCCAGTCCCTAACTTTATTGGGAATGTCATTCAAAACACAAGATGAATAATGAAGATCTGCTTGAGTTTATAGATCAACATATAAATTGGGAGCAGGAGTAGGCCATTCAATTCTACTCTACAATTCAATAATATCATGGCTGATCTCACTACTCCACATTCCCTCCTTCCCCAATAACCTTCACCTAATCGCTTGTCCAAAATCAATATACTGCTGGCTTAAAAAGATTCAAGTCTCTGCTTCCCCCCCACTTTCTGAAGGATACCAAAGATTCTCAGAATACAAATTCTCATTTTGTCTTAAATGGGCAATCCCACATTGTATATCATTTCCTAATGGGGAACATCCTTTCCATATCCTATTAAGACCCTCAGGATCTTACGTATTTCAATCAAGCCATCCCTTACTGTTCTAAGCTGCAGAATTTGTCTCCATTAATGCTCTATTAAAAGAATGACTCTTGGAATGTGCTTCAATAAATTAAATTGATGACATTAAGACCATGATTAAAGAGACCGTACATATCTTGCTCCTTATTTTTGATGACCTTCCATTGCACACAATTTCCTTTGAATTTACAGTAAATGGAAGGATGTAGCCTTAAGTGTTTGGAGTCTATGGTTTGTATAAGATTGGCTGGACCCTGATTGGACCAGAATTTATAACTGCAGCAAAGGTTTTGAAAACTGATGGGAATGTTCCTCAGCTTAGCAAACTGGATTGACTATGTTGGAAGTTTCACAGAGAACCTGACCCTGCAGTCGCTGTGAATGTATCCATGTCTCCAAAAGCTACAGCTCACTTCGTTCATGCCTGGCAAAGATCTGGTTGTATTTCTTTTGTTTCTTGGGTTTATACAGCAGTAATTTGGAATATCTCATTAGCAGCTGCTTCCAGTAACAGGAAACATCCTCCATCTTCAAGTGCTCCAGGATAAACTGGTGGCCCCTGTGAAGGAAAAGATAAGCATCAGGGGTTGAGTTAGTGGAGCACCTATCTTCAACAGGGCTGGAAACCTGACAATGGAAATACAGGCCTATAGTGTTATTGCTGATAACAGCTTAAATACTACACATTAGACGACAGGGCTAGACTGGAGTACGTCTGGAATATGGATCAATGGTAACTTTATCATCTCTGAGCTAGGTCATGTGGTCTACTTCCCTTAAAGGCACATAGAACATAGAACAATACAGCTCAGTACAAGCCCTTCAGCCCTCAATATTGTGACAACTATCTGACCCTACTCTAAGATCAGAATAACCTACATACCCTTCAATATATGATCTTCCATGACCTTTTCCAAGAATCACTTAAATATCCCTAATATATCTGACTCTACTACCACCACTGGCAGTGCATTTCATACACCCACCACTCTCTATGTTAAGAACCTCCCTCAAACCTTCCTCCAAACACCTGAAAATTATGCCCCTCGTGATAGACATTTCCACCCTGGGAAAAAAAGTCTCTGGCTATCACTCTATTTATGCCTCACACCAGCTTGTACAGCTCTAACAAGTCACCTTTCATCCTTCTTCATTCCAATGAGAAAAGGTCTAGCTCCTTCAATCTTTTATAGAACATAGAAAAATACAGCGCAGTACAGGCCCTTTGGCCCTCGATGTTGCGCCGATCCAAGCCCACCTAACCTACACGAGCCCACTATCCTCCATATGCCTATCCAATGTCCGTTTAAATGCCCATAAAGAGGGAGAGTCCACCACTGCTACTGGCAGGGCATTCCATGAACTCACGACTCGTTGAGTAAAGAATCTACCCCCAACATCTGTCCTATACCCACCACCCCTTAATTTAAAGCTATGCCCCCTTGTAATAGCTGACTCCATACGTGGAAAAAGATTCTCATGGTAAACCCTATCTAAACCCCTAATCATCTTGTACACCTCTATCAAGTCACCCCTCAACCTTCTTTTCTCCAATGAAAACAGCCCCAAGTGCCTCAGCCTTTCCTCATACGATCTTCCTACCATACCAGGCAACATCCTGGTAAACCTCCTCTGCACCTGTTCCAGTGTCTCCACATCCTTCCTATAGTATGGCGACCAAAACTGCACACTTTTATCGTAAGACATGCCCTCCAGTCCAGGCAGCAACTTGGTAAATCTCTACTGCACCTTTTCTAAAGCTTCCACATCTTTCCTATAATGAACTGAACACAATATTCCAAGTGTGGTCTAACCAGGGCTCTTAAACTCAATCCCCCTGCCAATGAAAGCCAACACACCATACGCCTTAACAATCCTATCAACTTGTGTGGCAACTTTCAGGCACCTATGGAGGTGGACCACAAGATCCCTCTGTTGCTCCACACTGCCAAGAATCCTGTCTTTAACCCTGTATTCTGCATTTAAATTCAATCTTGCAAAATGAATTACTTCACACTTTTCCAGGTTGAACTCCAACTGCCATTTATCAGACCACCTCTGCGCCCACACCTCCCTCCAAGGCCCCAAAGAAAACTTCCATATCCACCACAAATTCACCTGCACCTCCTCACACATCATCTATTGCATCCTCTGCACCCGATGTGGCCTCCTCTATATTGGGGAGACAGGCCCCCTACTTGCAGAGCGTTTCAGAGAACACCTCTGGGACACCCGGACCAACCAACCCAACCACCCTGTGGCTCAACACTTCAACTCCCCCTCCCACTCCACCAAGGACATGCAGGTCCGCCCCTCCCCCAAGTCCCTCCTCCCTACCTTTTATCTTAGCCTGCTGAACACACTTTCCTCATTCCTGAAGAAGGGCTTATGCCCGAAACGTCGATTCTCCTGTTCCCTGGATGCTGCCTGACCTGCTGCGCTGTTCCAGCAACACATTTCAGCTCTGATCTCCAGCATCTGCAGACCTCACTTTCTCCACCTCTGTACCCTGTCAATGTCCCATTGCAATCTACAACAGCCCTCCACGCTATCCACAGTTCCACCAACCTTCGCGTCATTGGCAAACGTACTAATCTACCCTTTCACTTCCTCATCCAAGTCATTTATAAAAATCATAAAGAGCAGAGGTCCCAGATGCCTGTTGTACACCACAGGCTGAATATCGTCAATCTACCACCCCCCTCTGTCTTTTATAGGCCAGTCAATTCAGTATCCAGACTGACAGGTTTCCCTGTATCCCATGCCTCCTTACTTTCTGAATGAGCCTACCATGAGGAACCTTATCAAATGCCTTGCTAAAATCCATGTACACCACATCCACTGCTCTACCTTCAATGTGCTTTGCCACATCCTCAAAAAATTCAATAAGGCTTGTGATGTGGAGGTAATGGTGTTGGACTTAGGTGGATAAAGTTAGATGTCACACAATGCCAAGTTAGAGTCTAACAGCTTTATTTAAAATCACAAGCTTTCAGAGCACTGTTCCTTCATCAGGTGAAGTGGAGAGAGGCGCATGGGCACAGAGATAGGCAGAGAGATAGTGGCAAGATTTGGCTATGGGTACCCACCCAGCAATGCTTGCCTCTTCACAGAATACATGGAATAGTCCCTCTTCCACAGCTACATTGGCAGAATCCTCCACCTTTTCCTATTACATCGATGACTGTATCAGTGCTGCCCTTGTGCTCCCAGGAGGAGCTTGAACAATTCATTCAACATATCAACACCCTCTACCACAACCTCAAATTCACCTAGTCCATCTCCAACGCTTCCTTCTCCTTCCTGGACCTCTCCATCTCCATCTCTGGTGACTAACTACACACTGACATCTACCAAAACTCCATCAATTCCTACAGCTACCTTGACTACACCTCCTCCACCCCACCTCCTGTAAAAATGCGATCCCCCTATTTCCAATTCCTCCGCCTCCACTGTATCTGCTCTCACGATTAGCAATTCTATTTCAGGACATCCCAGCTGTCTGTCTACTTGAAGCGTCATAAATTTTTACTCCCCAGTGATCAACAGTGTCCTCAATCGCGTCTCCTCCATTTCCCACACTTCTGCGTTCGAACTCCAACTCCCACCCCTCCCCCCACTCCCAACATAGAATCCCCCTGGTCCTCACATTCCACCCCACCAATCTCCAAAACTTTCACTGCCTTCAGTCAGACCCCACGACCCAAAATATATTTCCCTCCCCACCCCTATCTGCATTCCATAGGGACTGTTCCCTCTGTGACTCCCTCATTAGGTCCACACTCGCCACTAACCCCTCTCCACACCTGACACCTTCCTGTTCCATTGTAAGAGGTGCAAAACCTGCACCCACACATCCCTCTCACCTCTGTCCATGGCCCCAAGGTTCATTTCAAATTTGGGAGAGATTTACTTGCACATCCTCCAACCTCATCAACTGCATCTGTGCTCTCTACATGCAAACTTGAGGAACGGTTCAGGGAACATCTCTGGTCCATATGCACTAACCAACCCCACCCTCCTGTGCCCATCCACTTCAACTCCCCCTCCCACTCCTCTAAGGACGTATCCAATCTGGGCCTCCTCCACTGCCTACACAAGGCCACCCGTAAACTGGAGGAGAAACTTGCACATTCTCTCCGTGTCTGTGTGGGTTTCCTCCGGGTGCTCCGGTTTCCTCCCACAGTCCAAAAATGTGCAGGTTAGGTGAATTGGCCATGCTAAATTGCCCATAGTGTTAGGTGAAGGGGCAAATGTAAGGGAATGAGTCTGGGTGGGTGCGCTTTGGCGGGTCGGTGTGGACTTGTTGGGCCGAAGGGCCTGTTTCCACACTGTAAGTAATCTAATCTAATCAAAACACATCTTCTGCCTCGGCATCCTACAACCACACTGCATGAACCTAAATTCGCCAGTTTCCAAATCTCCCCTCCTCCAACCGAACCCTAGATCCAACCCTCAGACTCAGATCCACCCTCCTGACCTGACCTAGCTGTTCCATCTTCCTTCCCACCTATCCACCCCACCCTTCCCATCAACCTATCACCTCCACCTCCACACGCCTACCTTTTCCCGAGTTCCATTCCTCTTTCCTCAATTTATCTCTCAACCACCTTCCCCTCCCCAGTCCTGAAGAAGGCTCCTACACAAAACTTGTGTAGGAGCCTTCTTGCTCCACTGATGCTGCCTGACCTGCTGTGCCTTTTCCAGTACCATGCTTCATCAACTCTGATTTCCCCAGCATCTGCAGTCCCCATTGTCTCCTTATGGCAAGATAATTCCAGGTAATTAAGAGTGTCAACAGATAAGTACAAATGGTGTGAGTAGACTGACAACAGGCTGAACGCAATCAAGAGTGTCAAGAGATTAATACAAACAGTGTGACTATAGTGGCAGTTGAAACTTTATTGCTGGAACAGCACAGCAGGTCAGGCAGCATCCAGGGAACAGGAGATTCGACGTTTCGGGCACAGGCCCTTCTTCAGGAATGAGCAGAGAGTGTTCAGCAGGAGAAGATAAAAGGTAGGGAGGAGAGACTTGGAGGAGGGGCGTTGGAAATGTGATAGGTGGAAAGAGGTCAAGGTGAGGGTGATAGGTCGGAGTAGGATGGAGGCGGAGAGGTCAAGAAGAAGACTGCAGGTCAGGAAGGCGGTGCCGGGCTGGAGGGATTCGGCTGAGACAAGGTGGGGGGAGGGGGGGATGAAGAAACTGGTGAAGTCCAAGTTCATCCCCTGTGGTTGGAGGGTTCCCAGTCGGAAGATAAGACGCTCCTCCTCCGACCGTCGCGTTGTTGTGGTTTGGCGGTAGATGAGTCCAATGACCTGCATATCCTCGGTGGAGTGGGAGGGGGAGTTGAAATGCTGTGCTACAGGGTGGTTGGGTTGGTTCGTCCGGGTGGCCCAGAGGTGCTCTCTGAATCGCTCCGCAAGTAGGCGGCCTGTCTCCTTCGACTGACCGAACTGGTCCTCACCCTGAACAACTTTTCTTTCCAATCCTCCCACTTTCTCCAAACAAAAGGAGTAGCCATGGGCACCCGCATGGGCCCCAGCTATGCCTGCCTCTTCGTAGGGTATGTGGAACAATCCATCTATTAAAAGTATATTAAAAGCCAATGACACAATCTGATGCTATGGGGGTTTAAGACTGGGGAAAATTAAACAGTTGGAAGGAGAACTGCCAAGCCTCCAAGATCTGCAGACTGCCCAGAGAATAGCTCTCTTAAAAGGTACCCTTATCAATTAGTAACCTGTGAAGCAGAATCCTGAAGATGATGATTTGATGTCCGGGGGGGGGGGGGGGGGTTTATTGGACTAGTATTGTAGATGAGGAAAGTAAAAGCTAGGTTAGCGGAAGGAGTTGTAAATAGGTGTTAGTTAATTATTCTCTGTTATACTTTAACAAATAAAGTTGTTACTTTTACTTTAACTAGTTCTTAGCCTTTTGCATTTTCACAGATTACTGCACAGATAAATATTTTCTGTGTTGGTTTAAATTAAGCAGGAGGGTTTAACCCGTGTCGTAACAATTGTTGTGTATCTTGAAGGCGGCCTTAGAGGACACTTACCTAAAGATCAGATGTTGAATGTCATTGACCGCTGAAGCGTTCCCTGACTGGAATGGAATACTCCTGCCTGGCAATCATTGCACTGTGTCCATTCACCTACTGCCATAGTATTTGCATGATCTCACTGGTATACCATGCCTTGGCATCCTTTCCTGGAGTGTATGAGGTAGACAACATTGGCTGAGGCACATGAGTACTTACCATGTACATGGTGAATGGTGTTTCCATGTGCGATAGTAATATCCATGTTGATGGTCTCCTATGTCTTGCAATGGCAGCGTTGTATGGTGTTGTGGTTACTATTCTCCCGAAGGCTGAGTAGTTTGCTATGAATGATGATCTGTTTTAGGTTAGGCAGTTGTTTGAAGGCAAGTTATGGGGATGCAGGGATGGCCTTGGCGAAATGTTGATCATCATCCATGACGTGTTGAAGGCTGTGAAGAACATGGCGTAGTTTCACCGTTCTGGGTTAAGTACTGGACAACGAAGGGTACTCGATCAATCATGTCCCTCTCAGCCTTCTGAGATGGCTGAGATTTTTCGCTGTGGCACACTGGAATTGTTGATTTATGAGTTGAGTCATATCCTGTTCTTATAAGGACATCTTTCAGTGTCTGTCGCATTCCTCCTCGTCAGAGCAAATCCTGTGTATACACAGTGCTTGTCTGTAGGGGATGGCTTCTTTAACGTGTTTAGGGTGGAAGCTGGAGAAGTGAAGCATCATGAGGCTATCCATGGGCCTTGTTTAGAGTGAAACACTGAGAAGTCCATTCTTGATGGAGATGCATATGTTCAAGAATGAAACATTCTGAACAGTACTCCTTGGATAAGTCTGATGGTGGGATGGAGCTTGTTGATATTGTTGTGTAGTTGGCTCAGTGATTCTTCGCCATGAATCCAAAGGAAGATGATGTTGGAGTAAAGGAGTGGGGAGGTCATGTTGCAGTGTACACGACATTGGCGAAAGTGAGGACTGCAGATGCTGGAGATTAGAGTCGTGACTGTGGTGCTGGAAAAGCACAGCAGGTCAGTCAGCATCCGAGGAGGAGAATCGACATTTCAGGCAAAAAGCCTTCATTAGGATTCTTGTACACGACATTGGTTAGGCCACTTTTGGAATATTGTGTGCAATTCTGGTCTCCCTCCTTTTGGACGGCTGTTGTGAAACTTGAAAGGGTTCAGAAAAGATTTACATGGATGTTGCCAGGGTTGGAGGACTTGAGCTATACAGAGAGGCTGGGGCTGTTTTCTCTGGAGCATCAGAGGCTGAGGGGTGACCTTATAGGGGTTTCTAAAATCATGAGTGGCACGGATAGGTAAATAGACAAGATCTTTTCCCTAAGGTGGGAGAGTCCAGAACTAGAGGGCATAGGTTTAGGGTGAGGGGGGACAAATTTAAAAAGGCTCTAAGGGGCAAATTTTTTCACGCAGAGGGTGGTGCATGTATGGAATGAACTGCCAGATAATGCAGAAGCTGGAACAATTACAACATTTAAAACTCATCTGGATGGGTATATGAATAAAAAGGGTTGAGAGGGATATTGACCAAGTACTGGCAAATGGGAATAGATTAGTTTAGGATATCTGGTTGGCATGGACAAGTTAAACTGAAGGGTCTGTTTCCATGCTGTACATCTCTGTGACTCTATATTGTTGATGTACCTGGTCTATAGCATTAGTTGGAAGTCCTGAGTGGTGAAGACGTTTTGCTCAAACTTGTGCATGAAAATATTGGCATATCGGGGTAAAAATTTGGTCCGAAATGGCTGTTGTGCCTCTGGATGAAGAGCTGGCTGTTGAAGGTGACGACGTTGTGATTGAAGATTAAGCGGATGAGTTGTAGTGTGGTGTATGAAGATTGTCAATGTTTGTTATTAATGCTGTGCCTTAATTAATCTGATCATAGATCAATTCTTCATCTATTAATCAGCCTGTCAACACACTACTCACACTGTTTCTACTTATCAGTTGACACGCTTAATTACCTGGAATTATCTTGCCACTGTCTCTGCCTATATATTCTGTGCCTGTGCGCATCCCTCCACTTCATCTGATGAAGCAGCAGTGCTCTGAAAGCTTGTGATTTTAAATAAACCTGCTGGGCTATAACCTTGCATAGTGTGACTTCTGACTAAAGGCACATGAGCAGAAAGTTTAGACTGACATTCCAGTGGAGTGGTGAGGGAGTGCCCTCTCAAGTGAATGTAAAAGATCCCACAAATAGAGAAATAAAGAAACAAAAGTCAAAAGAGTTTGGGGGAACAGTTTTAACGATCTATATGGTTAGTATGTGCTTTGACCTCCATCAGTGATATCTGGTTGATTTTATTCAAACCACAGCAGTAGGTTTTGCACTTACCTCTCTGCAATCTCTCTGGCAATGTCGTCATTTTCTTGAACAAACTGTAACAACTCCCTACAGTAACAGAGAAACAAGATCGATCAACTTCCCAGTCAACAGCTCTTAGTCCTGCGAATGCAATATTGGACTTTCTGCACACTGTGGTTACAGAATTATTATACCCTGTACATGTTATTTAACAATTCATGGGATGTAGGCACCACTGGCTGAATCAGCATTTATTGCCTGACAGAAGGTAGTGGTCAGTTGCCTCCTTGAACTGCTAGTCTTGAGCTATAAGGACACGACATTGCTGTTAAGGAATAGCGTTTCAGAATTTTGACTCAGTAACACTGAAAGAATGTTGATTATATTTCCAAATCAGGCTGGTGTGTGGCTTGGAGAGGAGAATGCAAGGTGTGGTCCTTTCGCCCAGCTTCTGCTCTCATTTTACTAGACCTTATGAATTCATGGTTTGGATGTGGTGTCAGAGGGGCCGTGGTCAATTTCTGCAATACATCTTGTAGATGGCACACACTGCTATTGCCTATTGGTGATGAAGGAAGTGAATGTCGAAGATGAGGGATAGTGCCGATTAAGCAGTTGCTTTGTTGTGCAATGTTGTTGAGCATTGGGAGTGGCACCTATCCATCATAGTTCCAACTTATGCCTTGTAAATGGCGCATAAACATTGGGGTGACAGAAAGCCCCTGATCTGCTGTTGTAGTCACAGCATTTATATTGCTGCCCCAGTTCAGTTTTGGGCTAACAGTAACCTTAGATTGTTGGTAGTGGGGGAAGACTCAGAGATGGCAATGTAATTGAATATCAAGGACCAAATGGTTAGATTCTCTTGAAGAGGAGCTAGTCATTGCCTGGCATTTGTGTGGTATGAATGTTTTGCCACTTATCAACATAAGCCCAAATTTTGTCCAAGTCTTGCTGTATATAAATGTGCACTGTGATGTTGTGAATGGTGCTGTACACTGTGCATTCACCAGCAAACTTCTCCACTTCTCACCTTATGGAGGGAAGGTCACTGATCAAGCAGCTGAAGATGGTTGGGTCTGAAACACTACTGTGAAGAACTCCTACAGAGATGTCCTGGAGCTAAGATGACTGGCTGCGAAAAACCACAATAATCTTTTTTGGCGCCAGGTATGACTCCAACCAGAGGCAAACTTTCCCCCAATTCTGCCATGGATCCTTGATGCAACACTCAGTCAAACTTTGCCTCGATGCCGTAGACAGTCACTCTCCCCTTCCTTCTGGATTCAGCTTTTCTGTATATGTTTGAACTGAGGCCAGGACCTGGCAGAATCCAAGCTGAGCATCAGTGAGCAGGTTTTTCTTTGCAAGGGATGCTTGATAATACCATCAATAATCCCTTCCATCAGCTTGCTTATGATTGAGAGGAGAATAGGAGATGTCTTTTGCAATGAGGTGCTGGACTCCCCCAGCATTGAGTCTGGGGATAATTGTAGAGTTTGTATACCAACATTCACAACTAGATGCCACAGGACTGCAGAGCTCAGACCTGATCCTTTGTTGTGGGATGGCTTAGCCTCTTCTATTACACACTCCTTCCACTGTTTGACATACAGGTAGCCCTATGTTATAGTTTCACCAGTATAGGATACACTAGCATAGTTTTTTAGATACTGCCAAAATAATATAAGTAAACCTCCAAGGGGATACAATAAAAGGATACAAAAAAAAACATCTACTCAGCAAATAAATTCTTCTTCCTATTAAAAGTAGAATTACAACTTTGTAAATGCCCTTCAGCTAAATCTGAACATGACTACCATATCGATTAACAACCGTGTCGGCAGCAGATGACCCACTAATCTGTCATTCCACCAAGAGTCTTACCGAACATTGGAGAGATCTTGGTTAACAGGGATGTAATGTACCCATGGTTTCAGCTGGGGGTAAAAGAATTCCAGCCATTCATTCCCAACATGGAAAACCAACGATCCGCACAGAAAAAGATGTTTAAATCGGAAACTGGCTGCAACACCTCGGAAATTAAATAAATACCTAGAAAAGAAACAGACTTTGTTTGTTAACTCCATCCATCCACAGCTGCAAATGCAATTAGCCTCGGTGTGTGAGAAGCTCCATTCTGAGCTAAACTGGAGGTCACAACTGGCAACTCTCCAGGACGTTCTCCGCTGGCTCACTTGAAGTTTTCCTTATTTGCAAAGAACATTTCTGGGATGTTGAGCTCAAGGTAGTTAGGGGGAGATCTGAAAACCAGAAGTAAGTGTCTTGTAAGAGCAGCAGCAGCAGCAGCAGCTCTGCACCCCCTCCATCTAATGCAGACCAACAGATTACATGTGTTTAAAAGGGCCTGCATGTATGAAGATTTAAACCAGAAAGGAAGGGCTGCTTTCGCAAAACATTTGCCTGGCTGTGATCACAGGTTAAATCATGCAAGCTCCTGGATACACAAGTTCCAGCCAACCTGCTTGAAGAACAAACAGAAACAGGAGTACACCATACGATCCCTCATGCCTGCTCCACCACTCAATGCAATTAGAGATGATCTTCTGTTTCAATGCCATTTCCCTGTTATATTTCCAAATCTTTAGATTCTCTTTGTGCTCAAAAATATATTGATTTCAGTCTTGGAATATACTCAAGTAGCCCCTAGCTATGTGTGGTAGAGAATTCCAAAACTTTGAAACTTTTCAGTGAATAAATTTTTCTCTTCACCTCAATCTCAAATACTGAAAATCTGACCCTTAGTTTTAGACCCTTTTGTCAGGGAAAATGGTCTCTTTGCCCTCTGACAATTTTATATATTCCGAAGAAGTCACCACCCATTCTCCTAAATTCTAGAGAATACAGACCTAGTTAATTAAGAGAACAATATGGCAAAGTTATCCCAATACAGATCAGCACAAGGTACTAAACCTTTGAAGGTAAAAACAAAAGGTACAAATATCTTGGATAATAAGAGGAGAAATGGAGCTGCGGGAGCAATGGAATCTATGAGTATAGAAAGATGATGACTGGCTAATGACTCATACTTATTGAGGTTTGATGAAGAGACCCATATCAAACGTTGACCTGGCATTTCTTTTTTTAGGGGCTGACTGACCTCCTCTGCATCCTTGGTTTTATTATCCCAATGCTAAGGACAGCATGTGTGACACCAGGAAGGCAAATTCTGCATAAGATGCACAAAACTGAGAGTGAAAACGTTTCTAACAACATACTTGTACTTGCAATGGTCCACCAATGGAATTTCTTTGGCAGGGGGTCTTCCTAGAGTATCCTGCAAATAAATGAAGTGAACATATTAACAGCTTAGATCAATGTGGCACCATTAGCATGGTAAAACATTTTAAGGAGTATAATCAAACAATGCTTGGCACTGAGCCACATTCAAGGGTATCACAATGCATTATCGAATGCTTGGTCAATGAGGTAGGTTTTATGAAGCATTTTAAGTGAACGGAGAAACAGGAGAGGTTTAAAGTAATTCCAAAGCCTACGGTTCAGACAGTTGAAAGCACGGCTGCAAGTGGTGGAGATGAAAATTGGAATGCAAAGGAGGCACTACAATTAACAGGAGAACTCAGAACAAGCAAAATAGGAGCAAAGGTTGACCACTGATTCCATCCAGGCAAAAGTGGGTACTGCAGATGCTGGAGAGTAGAGTCCAGATTAGAGTGGTGCTGGAAATGCACAGCAGGTCAGACAGCATCCGAGGAGCAAGAAAATTGACGTTTCATGCAAAAGCCTTTCATCAGCATTGATTCCATCCTTCAATATGAGCCTGGCTAACTTTCGATATCACCTTTCCCACCTTCTCCTCATATCCTGCAATCCCCAGAGGTTTCTATCAAGCTCAGTCTCAAACGTATTCAACACTGGACTATCAACAACTCAGTCAAGAAATTTTTCCTCATTTCAGTCCTGACCATATGGTTACTCCCAAATTATGGGAAACATTTACTCAGTGTCTATCCTATCAAGCTCCATCAGACTCATGTAGGTTTCGAGGAGCTCATCTCTCATTATTCTAAGCTCCAACTTTCATAGGCCTGATTACTCAGCCTTTCACCATAATAAAGCCATCTTCTGCAGGAATCAATCTAGTGAACCTTTACTATGACACTGCCAATGCAAGAATATCCTTCCCTGGACATGGGGATCAGAGCTGTACAAAGTATTCCAGGTTTGCTTGCTAAACTTCATTTTTTGAACATTTCTCTGAACATTTAGAAGTCTCATGTTTTTTTGAAAATATTAGTTTTCCATTCTTACTATCAAAATGAATAATGTCACACTTCCCCTTACTGTACACCTCCTGCTACCTTGTTCCTCACTCACTTTACTTGTCTATATCACAATCAGGTCCCCTCTCAGCCTTCTCCACTCTAAAAAAAAACCAGGCCCAGCACCGCATTTTCAAGTAGGCAGCATTTTCCTAGTGTCACCGTAGGTGTGACTACAACAGATGGATTGCAATATGACAGGAGGCAGCTCGGATCACCTTCTCAACAGCAATTACTGATGGGTAATAAATGCTGGCTCTGCCAATACACTCACATCCCAAACACACATCAACAATACAGAGTCTCTTCTGCATTGTACTATTTAGAGTTCTCAAGTGAGAGAAAGCATTCTAGTTGGTATTAGTTGGATAGGAAAGATTCTATTTACTAACCAAGACCATCTCTCCAAACCTCAGGCGGGTAGGCTTTACTGAACTTTTATCTCCCCAATTCATTCACAGGATTTGGGCAGCACTGGTACAGCTGGCATTTATTGTCTATCCCTAAATGGAAGGCCTGTTTATGAGACAATTTCAGAGGGTAACCACATTCCTGAGAGTTTGGGGACACTTGAAGGCCAAGTGGGCAAGAACAGCAGGTTTTGTTTTGTAAAGGACATCAATGAGCAGACAAGTTTTAATAATAACCCGACAGTTACCTAAATTCCAAATTTGTTGAATTAGCTGAGTTTAAATTCTACAACTGCAACTGAACTCATTGGATTGAACTCAAGTCTCCACATTATTAGTCCTGGTTTATGCATTGCTACTCGAGTAAAATAAACACTATACTACAGTAGCTGCCATTCCACACCCTCTACCCTTGTGGCCTCACTGCAAGAACAGCTACTGCATTTCCACAGCAGCTGCGTTATTGTAGTACATCCCACGGTGTTTCACAGCAATGCAATCAGACCAAAAAGGCGGCGTGGAGCCAGAGGATGAGACATTTGAACAGGTGAACCAAAGTCTGATCGAAGAGATCAGTTTTATGCAGGAGAGAAAATTGGAGACGCTGAGGTTTCGGAGGAGAATTTCTAGCGTATCTAAATGGTTTTTGCCAAGCTCGTGAATGGAGTGATCAAAAGATATCGCGAATGAGAAAGATGCAGACTTAGCAAGATTCCTCGCATCATGTCAATTTGTACAAATTAGGACCATTCTTATACTGTGACTTCACACACTTAACACAAAAAAACAGAGAAACTCAGCGTAAGTGAAGAAAAAAAAATGAGGTAAGGTTTTTGAGTCTAACATGATTCTTCTTCAGAAGAAAAAAAACAGAACTCATGCCAGACTCCAAACATTAACTTTGCTTCTCTCTCCACAGATGCTGCCAGACCTGCTAAGTTTCTCCAGCATACTGTGTTGGCTTCAGATTTCCAGCATCTGCTACATTTTGTTTCTATTCCACCAACTGGGTTGCTTATCACATTCCACACAGAAATTGATATATAATTATCTTATTCTAATACAATTCTACATATAAAAGTCTCGACTTCAATTCAGCAACTAACACCAGGAGTACCTTTTCGGACTTCCAGGCTTGGTTTTTCGTGTACTCGGCATCTACCAACAAAGGCTCTTCCCGAGACAGCAGAATAAGAGGGTCTCGCTCAGAACTTGTCCTGAAATATCACAATATAATATCCACACGTGCATTAAGAGAGCGATACAGACACACATACATACATATTGTCTATGGCCCTGTCTTTTTGGTTGAGTATGCACGTGAGAAAACAAGAAGAGGTAAGTAACAGATAACATTTTGTTTCCATTCATGCAATGTGGGTGGCATAGTGTGGTGGTGTCACTGGCAAGGCCGGCATCTATCCACAAGTGCCCATTAAGATGATGCTTAGCTATCTTCTCCAATACAACCAAATGGGTTGGTATGCCATTTCACAGAGCAGTTATAACTCAACCACATACAAGCCAGACTTTCCTCACGTGAAGAAAATTGGTTTGTATAACAATCCAATATTCCATCGTCACCACTGTGAATTGAGCATTTTACTCCAGATTTATTCAGTTAAATCTCCTAGATGCTATGGTCTGCAGATTATTCATCAGGCGTCCAAGATCATTAGTCCAGTAGTATAATCACTCAGCTATCTCTCTCCCAAGCACCATGACATGAGCACTTTCCATAACTTTCATGATGAATTGAGAATGGGAAAGTGAACAGGAATTGATATCGATAAAACATCCGGCTTTAATTGAGAAATGGTTTATATCAATGCACCCTGGTCCAGCTACATCCTACTCTTTAACTTGCTTCACTTGAATAGTACACTCTGTCTCAACCCCTGTCATTGCATGTAGGACTCCTGAGCCAGAGCTCATCTGCTCCATCGGTTTTTTTTCTTAAGTTGTGTTTTTTTCTTCTTTTTAGCTCCCATCCGCAGGCAGCAATGGTGGTGATCGAGGTGAAGGCCCCACGCGGACTCCCGGCCTAGAGGGCCCGCGCAGACTCGAGGCAAGCATGGACTCGACTTGTCTGCTATATCTTCTCTGCTTGGAAGGACTGTAATTTTGAACTTTTTATTTCTTAGATCTTAGTTCTAGTGCACAAGCCACCAGAAGCCAGTATATAGACACAGCAACTGCAGCCATTTACTGGCTTATGTCTTAGGGAATTGCCCGAAACAATCAGAGTTAAGCTGTTGGGTTTAAATTTACAGTTAGCTGTAAATCAGCAATAATGGGTGTATTCTCCATGGTAATACTACTTGCCAACCAATCAACAGTCTCATGCAGTATGAGGGTCGATTTTCCCACTGAGTGTAAGATATCTTTTTCCAGAACATTCAAGTTCTGTACTACAAATGACAATTTGTATTTAAATTCTGCTGACAATGTGGACTAAGAGGCAAATAAATTTGTCAGATAATTCATACTTGCATTCATATCTCCTGTCTGTTGGTATTTTAAAATGTTATGAATCAATTGGTCATACCCCTTGATCTCCTTATCCTGTATCAATAGGTCACTCATGTCATCTATCTGCACCTGTCAGAATGCACTGTTGACACAGAGTTGCACCAAGACAATTTTTAGATAATCTGGCTAAACTCTCTCTGCTGTACATATGGATGAGTTCTCTCAGCATTGCCCTATTAAGCTGCGTAATGCTAAAATAAATTTTGTAGCTAAAATGGAGTGGTGTACTGCAAGGATCTGTTTTGGGTCCACTGCTGTTTGTCATTTTTATAAATGGCTTGGATGAGGGCGTAGAAGGATGGGTTAGTAAATTTACAGAAGACACGAAGGTCAGTGGAGTTGTGGACAGTGCTGAAGGATGTGCAGGTTACAGAGGGTCATAGATAAGCTGCAGAGCTGGGCTGAGAGGTGTCAAATGGAGTTCAATGAGGAAAAGTGAGAGGTGATTCATTTTGGAAGGAGCAACAGGAATAAAGAGTACTGGGCTAACGGTAAGATTCTTGGTAGTGGAGATGAGCAGAGAGATTTCGGTGCTCATGTACATAGATCCCTGAAAGTTGCCACCCAGGTTGATAGGGTTGTTAAGAAGGTATGCGGTATTGGTAGAAGGATTAAGTTTCAGAGCCATGAGGTCATGTTGTAGCTGTACAAAATTCTTGTGCAGCCGCACTTGGAATATTGCGTACAGTTCTGGTCACGCATTATAGGAAGGATGTGGAAGCATTGGAAAGGGTTCAAAGGTCATTTACTAGGATGTTGCCTGGTATGGAGGGAAGGTCTTATGAGGAAAGGCTGAGGGACTTGAGGCTGTTTTCGTTAGAGAGAAGGCGGCTGAGAGGTGACTTAATTGAGACATATAAAATAATCAGAGAGTTAGATAGGATGGACAGCAAGAGCCTTTTTCCTCGAATGCTGATGACGAGCATGAGGGAACATAGCTTTAAGTTGAGGGGTGATAGATATAAGAGAGATATCAGAGGTAGTTTCTTTACTCAGTAGTAGGGGCGTGGAACACCCTGCCTGCAACAGTAATAGACTCGCCAACTTTAAGGGCATTTAAATGGGCATTGGATAAACATATGGATGAAAATGGAATAGTGAAGGTGTGATGGGCTTCAGATTGGTTTCACAAGTCGATGCAACATTGAGGGCCGATAGGTCTATGCTGAGCCGGGGGTGTAATGCTCAGGTACACAATCCTTTATCCAAAACCCATGGGGCCAGCTGGTTTTCGGAATTTTTTGGATTTCGGAATAAGTTACAATTTCACGGTCAAATTTTTAAAAATCTTACCAAATAGCAGTCGCACCCGTGAGTACTACAAGCCCTGAGAAAGAATTGACGCCTGTCAGCGCTGGGCCATGCCGCCATGTCACATCTGCGTGACGTGGGTCAAGTGGTGTGGAATTGTGCTAACTGTTTACAACCTTGTTATGGAGAAAAAAACTTCACATTTCAGAGCTTTTCGGATTTCGGAATAAGGATTGTGTACCTGTTCTATGTTCTACTTGGATCCTAATAAATGATGCCATTCCCAAGAAAATTACATTCACAACATTGCTAGGAATCCCCTTTGCTGTACACAGTTAATGAGAATTCCTCTTCTCTTTAACAGCTTTGCTGAATGATCCTACAGTCTGCAACCTTAATTATTTTCTGCTTTGTGTTTAAATTACAAATCTCCTGCCCTAATTGTTGCCTCAATCATCTCCTTACTTCCTTCTTACATTAGACTGTCTATTTCGGTTTCTAACTTTCCCCTTTATTGCTATGATTCTGGCATCGCGGCATTTCGTAGCTGCAGCTTTATTTTTAAATTATTTCTGTCACCCTTGATTTTCCTTACTGGAGCCATGCCTTGTAGTACCTGTTTGCTATGGCAGCAAAATTCATTCACAGCAGTAAGTACTTTGTTTACTTCTATCTTTCTCAGCCAGCAAATAAACTTTATTTTTAAAAGATTGCCCTTGCCCACCAGTGATTTCAGTTTCAATCATGCAGCCTCCAATGCCCAGTCTCCAGCTGAACCTCAATTTGTGACTGCTCCTTCAGTACCCAGCACCCAAAGCAATCTGTAACTGCCAAGTGCGACCAGTGCTACATCACCACATAGAGAAGCAACTGCGAGCCAGAAGCTATGGGTCTGCTACCAGGTCTGAAACGTATTTAGCATTGACTGCTCATTCTGCCTTGATGAATCTGGTCACAAGTTTTTACTCTACAAGATTCTCGAATGTTCAGCTGTTTCAGATGACGACTGTCTGCATGAGTCACTCAAAACTCAGATTAGGAAATTTCTAGAATCCAATGTAATTTAGGATACTGTTAAAAGTTTTATGTGGTTCAGCTAATTTGTGTTCCAATGCACTGCTGCTCACCATGCTGCATGTGCGAGCTGGATTCCATGCGCTAGATTTGCTGCCACCATCCTCCTTTTCAGTTGGCTCTAGAGGGCCTGCTGTCTGGATTGGTAGAGAATCATGTCTTAAACAAGACATGATAACCAGTTACAAGTTACATTGGTATGATACACAATGTTACCAAGATTACGAGACCTAGATGGTCAGTCTGACACCTTTGAGATCTAGAGGTATTATAGAACATAGAACATAGAAGAATACAGCGCAGTACAGGCCCTTCGGCCCTCGATGTTGTGCCGATCCAAGCCCACCTAACCTACACTAGCCCACTATCCTCCATATGCCTATCCAATGCCCGCTTAAATGCCCATAATGAGGGAGAGTCCACCACTGCTACTGGCAGGGCATTCCATGAACTCACGACTCGCTGAGTAAAGAACCTACCCCTAACATCTGTCCTATACCTACCCCCCCTTAATTTAAAGCTAT
>NC_057729.1:56830631-56891701 GCF_004010195.1 Chiloscyllium plagiosum | reverse complement strand
CCTCCTGCACCATCCCTGTAGCCCCGCATTTAACTGTTCTCTCTCCCTATTCCTCGACTCTCTATCACGTGGCACGGGTAACAAACCAGAGACAACAACTCTGTTCGTTCTAACTCTGAGCTTCCAACCTAGCTCCCTGAAAGCCTGCCTAACATCCTCAGCGCTCCTCCTACCTATGTCATTGGTGCCAATGTGGACCACGACTTCGGGCTGCTCCCCCTCCCCCTTAAGGACACGGAAAACACGATCAGAGACATCACGTACCCTTGCACCTGGGAGGCAACATACCAAACGTGAGTCTCTCTCCAAACGTGAGTCTCTCCACAACCAACTCCTTATGAAATGGTCATATTGGGTGGCACTTCATACATTCCTTAGCATTAACTTTCAGAATCAAATATTTGTACAACAACAACTTATACATTGTATTATAAATGGTCATAACTATTAGCCTTACCTTGATCCTCTAAAGAAACCTTTTGAGACTTTCTTCTCCCATGGCCACTTTTCAGCAGATCTAGTGAAACAACAAAAAAGGCCAATTAAATTTCATTGTAAACACAGACTCTGGATTGTGTTATTACACTGCTGATGGTCCTTTTTGTAGCATATCCCATTTAGAAAGGCTAAAGAATGTGTGTCCATTTTCTCCAAATGCACAGTGCATCCGGATAAATGCTTGAGCCATTTAATCTCATGAGAGGCAATTACATGTAAACTTCCAAAAAACGATTTGCCTTACAAAGCTCCTTTCATGACTTCAGAACATAACATAATTAATGCAAGAAAACAGAAGTGCATTTCCAAAATTTTACAATGGGTGTAAGACGCTTTGAAATCCTTTGAGATTACGAAAGATGTTACAGAGATGCAAGTTTTGTTTTGAAGAAGGGTCTACTCTGAAGAAAAGTCACTGAACCTAAAATATTAGCTTTGCATGGTAGATAAGCATTTATAAAATACAAATAGCTGGTAGATAAGCATTAATAAAATACAAATAGCAGAGGTAAGAGGGAAAGAAATCAAATTCTGCATTTTTAAAATTCATCCATGGAGTGTGGGCATTGCTAGCTGGGTCAACATTTTACTGCCCATCACGAATTACCTCGAGGGCAATAAGAGTCAATGACATTGCTGAGAATTAAAGGTGTATGTAGGGCAGACCAGTGGATCGTGGATTAACTTCTCTATAGAACATCAGTGAACCAGATTTTTGTTCACAACAATTAACAGTAGTTACACAATCAACATTACATGAGCTTTTTGTTCTAGCATTTTTAAAAAATCTGGTCAGCATGGATGGGTTGGACCGAAGGGTCTGTTTCCATGCTGTACATCTCTATGACTATGACTCTATGATTTCAAATTTCACATCTGCCATGGTGGGCCTCAAACCCATGTTGCTATATTAGTCTGGGGTTCTGGATTAGAGTCCGGATATATTACAACACAGATAGCTCCCTTTCCTATCAGTTCTAATTGTATGCTCCTTATGATTATTGAGCTTCCAATTATATCACACATCAATACGACCATGTTAGGCCACGGATTTCATTATCAAATACAGCAGGGTCAATGAGGTCAGTCTTTCGGCCTTCCTTGGATCATCCACAAACTATCCCAACCATCATATTCAATGGCATAAATAACCCAAAGAATGGCAGACCCAGGACTCCGAACACTTATACAGTCAGATTCTCTCTTCATGAAAATAAAAGCAAAAATATTCCTTTAGCACCGATTCTATTCATCAAATACGCCTTACACTTTTAACTCCTTCCTCATTAGGTCCCAGCGTCCAAGTCCTTTTGGGTAAATGGGCCAAACTGCTGGACCTCCCTCCCAGAAGGTCCACGCAGGGTACATGATGTCATAGTATTCTGATGTCTGTAACAGAAAAATAAGTGGCAGCATATTTTTAAATGCAGTCAATGCCAGGTCCAAGAGCTGGATATTGTAGTAAGCCTCCTTTGACGATTACCTTGCTGAAAGACAAGATAGGCCTGATGGGTTTCATCCAGTATGGAATCTGAGGGTAATCTCGGACATTGAGCACAAATTCCATGTCAGGGAGCTGGTCAATTATTTCCAATATAAAATGCTCTACTCCACTGCACCTGAACATAGAACAAAAAGACAGTAAGAAAGTGATTGGCTAACTCACCACAAATGGAGATACATAAAGAGAAGCATTTATAGCAATGCAAGGCCTGTTGTCACAGTGGTCAGATCAGCATGCCTTCAAGCTTCATATTTCCATTGTTTAAATTTTAGTTCTCTAATTTTTCTTGAATGTCTTAATTGAAACTGCCACCACCACAGCATCATTAACGTATTTCAGATCCTAAACACTTTTCCTCAGTTTTCCTTTGCTTCATTTGTTATTTATCTTAAAACTGTCTCTGATGCTTAACCCTTACTTCAGTTGGAAATGTTTTTCTGTGACTACTTTGTCCAACTTCCTCAAGATTTTGAGCATCTTAATAATTATTTATTGAAGATAGAATTAGCCTGTGACAGAAATTAAGCAAAAGTTTAGATCATTTCAACTACACACAAGGATGTGAAATGGTTTGTGTTCCACATATTTATAAAGCACTTGCATAAAAAGCAAACTCAGGATGCTTGTAAAAGCAGGTGGTGGACAGAAGGGATCAAGACAATTACTTTCAAATCACAGCTAAACCAATAACTTTATTTGTGGTTTGAAAGCAGGTAGAGAGGCAGTTAAGTGAGCTGTTGATTGTAACTGAGATATTCCGGACAGCTGATCAAAGGAGTGACCTTGAGGAATCACAGCAGTGATTGAGCAGCAACCCCCCAGTAGGTACAGTTACAATGTTTAAAAGACACTTGGATAAGTTCATGAATAGGGATACGGGGAAAGTGCAGGGAGGTGGGACTGGTTTAGTTTAGGAACATGGTCGGGGGTGACTGTTTCCATGCTGAATGACTCTTGATGAATATATGGAAGAGTGTTGCAGCAAAGTGAAAGTAGATAAGATATTGAAGATAATGTTCCAGATGTAGAAGGAGGCAGACTGGATGTCACATACATAAAGTTCAGTTTAGGACCGAAGAGTTTGACTTTAATATTTCATTATCCTACTGTGTGACTCACATCTAGTACACGCTACTGAAGGTTTAACCCATTCTTCAATGCATGTTAGGATTTCTGTTTGAACAAATTGCATCATGGATGGTTGAGTCAGGTTCCAGTGGTTTATAGTTGTTGGAGAATTTCATGGTCAGAAATCTCAAGGAAAAGACTCTATCTCTTTGGTTCATTTCAGTCCCATATTACATATGCATCAAATCCCAGCAGGCCTGGCTATTCTCCCACCTGGCAGGGAACATGCAGTCATCTTGTCGATACAACTTGTTCTGTATTATCTGGTAGTGAGTCCCTACATTTTTATTGACAGTATCAGTCATCATGTCACTGGAGATTCCTTGCTTGAAGGGTGAAAGATCATCCTCTAGGACACTGAATAAAATACAATAAAATGAAATTTAAACAATTACAAAAGGGTCACAGGTCAAAGACATATTTATTTATTCCTTCTAGTCTATGTTACTACTTTCACAGAAAGAAAACAATAGTCTATTAAGGCATTTGTACACTACACAATCAGAGTTAACAATTAGGCTTTGCACCAACTTTCAAGGGATATGAACCAAACACAATTCACAAGCACTTTACACTCTAAGGTACTTATACAAAAAAAAAGCACCAGCAATTCAAGGATGATGGAATATTCAATTCGTTTCACAAAATAAGTCAAACTTATGTAAACTAGTTCATGAACAGAGGGACAATGCAACAGTACATCACACCTTTTGTCCAGAGGTAGGCACTGGACTACCCAGTGTTACTGAGTTTGTAATCTAGTGGTCAGGAGACAGGGACTCAAATTCCACAATGGCAGAGGTGGAATTCAAACTGAATTAATGCAGTTAATTTTAAAAATCTGGAATTGAAGGTGGCTGCTGGCAGGTGGGACTAGATTGGGTTGGGATATCTGGTCGGCATGGACGAGTTGGACGGAATGGTCTGTTTCCATGTTGTACACCTCTATGACTATGACTATAATGGCAACCATGACACTACCAGAGTATAGTTAAAAACGCATCTGGTTCATCCATTCATGTCCTTTAGTGATGGAAATCAACCATTTTTATCCTGTTGCGCCCTCATGTGACTCCAGACCGAAAGCAACATAGTTGACTTTTAAACAGCCTCAAGGGCAAATAAAGATGGGTAACCACTGCTGGTCTTGCCAGGGATGCACACATCCATGAACAAATCTTAAAAATACACATTTTTCTTAAAGTTAAAACATTCCAATTATCATAAACAAGTTCTGTACTCCTAAAATCCTCTTGAGCAGGGTCTGCAGTAGGAAATGATTCTGCGTTTGTATGGATGATTTTGCATGTATGATTTTCCAGGATAAGCTCATGGCTTGCACACACAAGGACTAAAAAACACTTGTTTATAATTCTTCTTATAAATCTTCCTGGTGTTAAAATCTACAGCCAGGAACTTAGCACTCAAGTTTGCTGTGGGGGCGTATTTATTCTTCCCCATGTTACATTCCCCAAGGTAACATGGGGAAGAACTAATTTTTCTATATTCTCTGTAGGGATGTGAGCATCAGTTGCAAGGCTACATTTATGGCCTTAGAAGGTGATGAGCCATTTCCTTGAGAAATTGTTTAACAACATGGGGTTTCTTAACCTACTGCAGAGGGGCATAAAGAAATAACCACAAAGTTTCCTCCCACAGTCCAAAAATGTGCAGGTTAGGTGAATTGGCCGTGCTAAATTGCCCGTAATGTTAGGTGAAGGGGTAAATGTAGGAGAATGGGTCTGGGTGGGTTGCGCTTCGGCGGGTTGGTGTGGACTTGTTGGGCCAAAGGGCTTGTTTCCACACTGTAAGTAATCTAATCTAAAGTGTGCACATTTTACAGTCTGTATAGGGACAGGAAATTCCATTCCATTATAAGAACATTAATCTTTTGGTGACAGCCTGGAAGACATCATTCCAGGTGCTAGTCCACAGATCTCATAATTAAAATATATGATCTGGTGTGATCTGAACTCCTAATGCTTGCTCACTGGCCCACTATCAGCTTAAAAAGACCACATACCAGCAGTGGATGCAGTAACAGTTGGGTTGCAGAGGAAATAGTTTCCTCCTTTGTGCTGGATGAAGTGCAACCAGTCTGCCAACTCTTAAGAAGCTGATATTCTTGCTCCTGCTGAACAGCTACAAAAAAAATGCCTTCATCAACCTCTATCGCCTTAAGCTGTGGTGTCAATCTGATAAGACCACCAAAGACATGATTACAAGGAAACTAAGCAATTGGGGAAGGGATTAACCCACCTGCTCCAGATTGCAGGGGAAATGTGAGGCAGCTAAAGACACTGGCATGCATAGCTGAAGGAGAACAATAATATTAAGATGGAATTCAAAGAAAATATGATGTAAAAAAAGGTTAAAAATAATATTCTAACGAGTAAGACCACACCGTTGATGACAGCTGCAGTTATGTTGGATGCAGGACTGATAAGAACCCACAGCTGCTGCTATCTTGTCCTTGTACCTGTGCCAATTTCCATCTAAAAAGTAAACACCACACTGTTAGAAGTGAATCATAATTAACAAGAGTTGAGTGAATTTAACTGCTTGGTTCAATTAAGTGAGATACAAATAATGCTATATTGCCCCCTCTTTACCTTATTATAGTGCATGCGCCTATTTTCCAACAAGAGTAATGCATTAAATTCATAAATGTGTAACAGTCTAATAAATACAAGCCCAAAAATTCCAGTCAGGGTCAGAAATCCTATTTCATGAAACTGTTGACCTTTATGCTGGAGATTTCCAAATGGGTTCTTCTGTTACAAACCAGTCCAGGAATTCTCGAATCCAGCAGCAGATGAAATCATCATCAAAAGTATGCCCCCTAATCTTTCCCATCCTAAGCATAAGGCACGTGAACCTTGTCTGAACTGATTCTTGTGCTTTTGGATTGCTTCTTATATAAAAGGAGACCAAACTTGCCCATAGTACTCCAGTTGTGACCTCACCAATATTGCATATAACTGTAGTAGTACATCCCCTTTTACATAATCCACATTCCTCTTGCAATAAGTGACAATATTCCATTTAATTTACTACTCACTTGCTGTATCTGCATACTAACCATCTTGTGCTACATGTATCAGTATTCTCAATTCTGCAATCTCTCTCCATTTATATTTTCTGTTATTCCTGCCAGCGTGGACAAGTTCACATTTTCCCACATTACATCGCAAAAGCCAGAAGCAGGTTCTACTAACAACTGATGGAAAAGTTTTGTCGTTCAAGCGAAGACTGACATGCTGACTTCATGAGCCCAAATATTAAGACGTGACCTTGGGCTGTGTAGCAAATACTTTTAGAAGTTCAGAGTTACATTCTGAATTCTTAATAATGAGTCAGTTTTACTTTCTTGGATAATCCTCCAGTTAAATAAGCTTTACGTTTCCAATGTAAATGACCAAACCACAATAGGTAAGAGCTGTAAACCACCCGGGCCGGTGGAACCTGCTCTACAACTTTGCTGTCAGCTCTCCCTCGATTAAGTCTGACTCAGAGTTGAGAGTCTCCACCCTGGGTCTTCATGTGACCAAATAGACCAATTCTTGACCTGCAGATTCTTGATCAAAACGCAGGTTGCCCCCATGACAGAATTTTTACAGATGCATCATAGAAAACATTCTGTCTGGCTGCATAACAGCCTGATACAGCAACTGCTCTGTCCAGGACTGTAAGAAACTACAGAAGGTTGTGTGCACATGGACCATCACGGAAGCCAACCTTCTATCCATGGACTCCATTTACACCTCTCATTGCCACGGAAAGGCTGCCAACATCAAAGACCGCTACCACCCCAGTAGTGCTCTCTTCTATCAGACAGAAGATACAGAAGCATGAATACACACACACACACAAACAGGTTCAAGAACAACTTCTTCCCTGCCGTTATTAGACTGTTGACTGGGGCTCTCTAACTTCAAATACTGTTAATCTTGCTTTAAGCATCTCCTATGCAGTGGCTTGCCCTGTCTAAGCACTCCAAGATCTGTAAGTTCTTGTTTGCTATGATCTGCCTGTACTGATTGCAAAACAAAGCTTTTCACTGTACTTAGGTATATGTGACTGCAATAAATCAAATTGAGGTAGTAGGATCCAGTGTTCAGGAATTTGTTTTCTTTTTCTTTGCTTCTCTGCTGCTCTACCTATCAACAAGTTGTATGGATTCAAAGCATGATGGCCATCAGCAGTCTAAAACACTTCAAGGAGAATTTCAGTTGTCTTTGAAGATTTTCTATATTCTGCAACTCTCTGTAATTGAGAGTTTTGGACAGGCCAGATTTGCATCCCATGGCATTTACAAAAATAAAAAGCGATTTGATTGATATATCGAGTTTTGAGAAGATTTGTAGCTCAGATTGAGGTTCTGGATGTAGATTTGCTCACTGAGCTGGAAGGTTCATTTCCAGACGTTTCATCACCATACTAGGTAATACCATCAGTGAGCCTCCGGATGAAGCACTGATGGTACAGCCTGCTTTCTATTTACGCATTTGGTTTTCCTTGGGTTAGTGATGTCATTTCCTATTCTTTTTCCTCAGGGGGTGGTAGATGGGGTCTAACTCGATGTGTTTGTTGGAATGCCATGCTTCTAGGAGTTCTCATTCGTGTCTCTGTTTGGCTTGTCCTAGGATGAATGTGTTGTCCCAGTTGAAGTAGTGTCCTTCCTTATCCGTGTGTAAGGATACTAGTGAGAGTGAGTCATGTCTTTTTGTGGTGAGTTGATGTTCATGTATCCTAGTGGCTTTCTGCCTGTTTGTAATGTTTATTTCAGTTCTTGCAAGTTATTTTGTAAATGACATTAATTTTGCTTGTTGTCTGTTTAGGGTCTTTCAAGTTCATTAGGTGATTGATATATTTTAAATCCTTAGTGGTCTTTCCAGGGTTGATATGGAAAGGAGGATGTTTCCTCTTACGGGACAATTGAGAACTTGGAGTCACTGTTTAGCTATCAGGAATTGCACATTTAAAAGAGAGATTAGGCAAAAGGTTTTTGCTCAGAGGGTCTTGAATATAAAAGCAGGGACGTACTTCTGAGGCTCTATAAGGCTCTGATCTGATCACATGTGGAGTATTGTGCGCAGTTTTGGAATTATATCTCTGGCCCTGGAGCATGTTCAGAGGAAGCGCACGAGAATGTTTCTATTAATGAAAACGTTTGAGAACTCTGGGTTTATATGTGATGGAATTTAGAAGGATATGGGGGGGGATCTAATTAAAACATACAGAATACTGAATGGCCTGGACGGAATAGATGTTGGAAGATGTTTCCATTGGTAGGAGAGACTAGGACTAGAGGGCACAGCCTTAAGAGTAAAGAGAAGACCTTTTAGAATGGAGAAAAGGAGAAACTTCTTCAGCCAGAGAGTGGTAAATCTTTGGAATTTATTGCCACAGAAGGCTGTGGAGGCCAGGTCATTGTGTATATTTAAAACTGAGTTAGATAGGTTCTTGAGTATCAAGGGGATCAAGGGTTTCAGGGAGAAAGCGGGAGAACAGGGTTGAGAAACTTAACAGCCATGATTGAATGGCCGAATTTCTCCCCCGATGTCTTATGGACTCTTTGGAACTCTCTTCCTGAAGTGATGGAGGAGACAGAATCCTTGAATAAGGACCTTTTAAAGCAGTGGTAGATTGTTCTTGTTAATCAAGAGGTTGAAAGGTTATCGTGGTAGGTAAGAATGTAGATTTGAGGTTACAATTATATCAGCCGTGATCTTATCAAATGATGGGATAGACTGAACAGGCTGAATGGCCTGTTCCTGCTTCGTATGCTTGTACAAGAGTTAAGCAAACAAGATCTGGCAAAGTTTTCAGCAATCTGGACACAACACCTGGACTTTGTATCTGAGATAAGTAATAATGCTGGACAGATTCCATCAGCAACATCCCCTCTATATCCTCATTCACTGGGAAGATTGGCAAATAAACATGCCTACCCTTCTTTCTGCTTGGTCCACAAGCATTCAGGCAAAACTCCTGAAAACTACAATAAAAACTTTGCTATACAATATGATCATGGCTGTTCTTAGACTTCAAATCTATTTTCTATCCACTGTCCAAATCCCTCAATAGACCAAAATTCTGTCTTTCCCAGAATTAAATATAGAAAAGAATGCAATAATTGTATGGGGTTGAGAATTCCAAAATTCTGTGTGTTTTACATCTCTGCCCTTCAAACGCAAAAACATAGAAAATAGCAGGAGCTGGTTATTTGGTTCTTTGTGCATGCTCTGCCCTTCAATATGATTATGGCTGATCATCCCTGTTGATACCCTGTTCTAGCATTCTCCCCATACCTTTTGATCCCTTTAACTCTAAGAACTAAATCTAACTAACTATCTATAGAACTGAGATTATCAGCCTGCTCTAGACTTCTCAGTCCAGAGACATTACTGTTATGTCCAGTTCCAAAGAACAGTAATACTCAATTTGAAATGTTAACTCCATTCCTTTCTCCACAGACACTGCCAGATTTGTTGAATTTCTCTCGAGAACTGCATTTTTATTTTGCTCAGTGTCAATTCCTGAGGAATCTTGTCACTTTCCATGAAATCACTTGTCATTCCTTTAAAAACTTAATCTGGAATTCTCTTTTCAAAGGGGTTAATTAGTGCTTCTAATAACGAGAAGATTATTTTTATTCAAGAGGGTACTGGAGCAAGGAAAAAGAAAATGAAGCTGGGTTCTCGATTAGCTATCATCTAAAAGGCAGAAAAACAGACAAACGAAGCACATGGTGAGGTCAGTGCAGCAGAGAGAGAGAGAGAGAGAGAGAAACAAACATAGACTGGGACTGCCATAGTGTTAAGGGTTTAAATGGAGAGGAATTTGTTAAGTGTGTACAAGAAAATTCTCTCATTCAGTATGTGGATGTACCTACCAGAGAAGGTGCAAAACCTGACCTACTCTTGGGAAATAAGGCAGGGCAGGTGACTGAGGTGTCAGTGGGGGAGCACTTTGGGGCCAGTGACCATAATTCTATTAGTTTTAAAATAATGATGGAAAAGGATACACCAGATCTAAAAATTGAAGTTCTAAACTGGAGAAAAGCCAATTTTGACAGTTTTAGGCAAGAACTTTCGAAAGCTGATTGGGCAGATGTGTGCAAGTAAAGAGGTGGCTGGAAAATGGGAAGCCTTCACAAATGAGATGATGAGAGTCCAGCGAAAGTATATTCCTGTTAGGGTGAAAGGAAAGGCTGGCAGGTATAGGGAATGCTGGATGACTAAAGAAATTGAGGGTTTGGTTAAGAAAAAGGAGGCATATGTCAGGTATAGACAGGATAGATCGACTGAATCCTTAGAAGAGTATAAAGAAAGTAGGAGTATATTTAAGAGGGAAATCAGGAGGGCAAAAAGGGGACATGAGATAGCTTTGGCAAATAGAGCTAAGGAGAATCCAAAGAGTTTTTACAAAAACATTAAGGAAAAAAGGGTAACTAGGGAGACAACAGGGCTCCTCAAAGATCCGCAAGGCGGCCTTTGTGTGGAGCCGCAGGAGATGGGGAAGATACTTAATGAGCATTTTGCATCAGTATTTACTGTGGAAAGGACAAGGAAGATATAGAATGTAGGGAAATAGATGATAATATCTTGAAAAATGTCCATACTACAGAGAAGGAAGTGCTGGATGTCTTGAAACACATAAAAGTGGATAAATCCCCAGGACCTGATCAGGTGTACCCAAGAACTCTGTGGAAGCTAGGGAAGGGATTGCTAGACCTCTTACTGAGATATTTGTATCATCAATAGTCACAGGTGAGGTGCCGGAAGACTGGAGGTTGGCTAACATGATGCCACTATTTAAGAAAGGTGGTAAGGACTAGCCAGGGAACTATAGACCAGTGAGCCTGACGTCAGTGGTGGGCAAGTTGTTGGAGGGAATCCTGAGGGACAGGATGTACATGTATTTGGAAAGGCAAGGACTGATTAGGGATTGTCAACATGGCTTTGTGCGTGAGAAATCATGTCTCACAAACTTGACTGAGTTTTTTTTGAAAAAGTAACAAGAGGATTGATGAGGGCTGAGTAGTGAACGTGATAGATATGGTCTTCAGTTAGGCGTTCGACAAGATTCCCCATGGGAGACTGGTCAGCAAGGTTAGATGTCATGGAATTCAGGGAGAACTAGCCATTTGGATACAAAACTGGCTCCAAGGTAGAAGACAGAGGGTGGCAGTGGATGGTTATTTTTTAGACTGGAGACCTGTGAGCAGTGGAGTGCCACAAGGATCAGTACTGGTTTCCACTATTTTTCATCACTTATATAAATGATTTGAATGTGAGCATAAAAGGTATAGTTAGTAAGTTTGCAGACAACACCAAAATTGGAGGTGTAGTAGACAGCGAAGAAGGTTAACTCAGATTACTATGGGATCTTGATCAGATGGGCCAATGGACTGAGGAGTAGCAAATGGAGTTTAATTTAGATAAATGTGAGGTGCTGCATTTTGGGAAAGCAAATCTTCGTGGGTATAATGGTAAAGTCCCCAATAGTTACTGAACAAAGAGATCTTGGAGTGCATAGCTCCTTGAAGTGGAGTCACATGTAGACAGGATAGTGAAGGTGGCGTTTGGTATGCTTTCCTTTATTGGTCAGAGTATTCAGTACAGAAATTGGGAGGTTATGTTGCAGCTGTACAGGACATTGGTTAGGCCACTGTTGGAATATTGCATGCAATTCTGGCTTCCTTCCTTTCGGAAAGATGTTGTGAAACTTGAAAGGGTTCAGAAAAGATTTACAAGGATGTTGCCAGGGTTAGAGGATTGAGCTATAGGAAGTGGTTGAATCGGCTGGGGCTGTTTTCCCTGAAGTGTCGGAGGCTGAGGGGTGACCTTATACAGGTTTATAAAATCATGAGAAGCATGGATAGGATAAGTAGTCTTTTTGCTAGGGTGGAGAAGTCCAGAACTAGAGGGCATAAGTTTAGGTTGAGAGAGGAAAGATATTAGATTACTTACAGTGTGGAAGCAGGCCCTTCGGCCCAACAAGTCCACACCGCCCCGCCGAAGCGCAACCCACCCATACCCCTACATTTACCCCTTACCTAACACTACGGGCAATTTAGCATGGCCAATTCACCTAACCTGCACATCTTTGGACTGTGGGAGGAAACCGGAGCACCCGGAGGAAACCCACGCAGACACGGGGAGAACGTGCAAACTCCACACAGTCAGTCGCCTGAGGCAGGAATTGAACCCAGGTCTCTGGCGCTGTGAGGCAGCAGTGCTAACCACTGTGCCACCGTGCCGCCCATATAAAAGAGACCTAAGGGACAACATTTTCACGCAGAGGGTGGTACGTGTTTGGAATGAGATGCCAGAGGAAGTGGAGGAGGCTAATACAATTGCAACATTTAAAAGGCATCTGGATGGGTATATGAATAGGAAGGGTTTGGAGGGACATGCGTTGGGTGCTGACAGGTGCGACTAGGTGGGTTGGGATATCTGGTCTGCATGGACAAGTTGGACTAAAGGGTCTGTTTCCATGCTGTACATCTCTGTGACTCTATCTAATTGATAGGTGAAGAGACAACAGGCCTACAACCCTAATTTCAACAAATAATGACAATAAATCTAAATCTAATGGTAATTCTCTTTTAACTTTGTAATACTATTTTGAGCTACCTATTTGCAACAGTCATGATTTGGAAATGCCAGTGTTGGACTGGGGTGTACAAAGTTAAAAATCACACAACACCAGGTTATAGTCCAACAGGTTTAAAAACCTGTTGGACTATAACCTGGTGTTATGTGATTTTTAACTATTTGCAACAGCATACTCTGCAATCTCGTGGTGCCACCATCAGGCAATTAGACTTGTTACCAACATGCTTATTACTGCTAATATGGAAGCAACTCTTCACTCACCCACCCCCACCGCCAACTTTGTACTCTCCCCCATGTCGACCCCTAATTTCCAGAACCACCCCCCCCCCCTTTCACACTCCCCTACTCTCTTACACCTTACTATCCCACCCACTCCCCTACATCCCCTTGACACATTCTAACAACTCCCTGAGCCCCACACTTGACCTCACCCTACCCCCAATTTTCTTTGTCCCAAGCGGGGCCGGGTCTGAGGAACCAGCAGCAGTTTGAATCTCCGATCACGGTGACCGCGAGGGCCCCGGAGTGATTGGTCGGAGCGGTTCCGAGAGCTTTCCTTCTTTTACCTGCTCGGGAGTCGCTGCCGCCGGCCACAGCCAGCGCCGCCGCCAACATCAACGACAACGGCCGCCATCTTCGCGCCATGGCCTACTGCGCCTGCGCAGCTCTGCCGGGCCTGCTCGTTACCATGGAGACCGCGCTGAGGCCTACTCACTGACTACAGCCTGATACTTGGGCACAGCTGATGCTGCACAGAGAAACCCCCTTCATTTTGTCACTTTTAAAACACAATAGGTTCGAAAACACCTGTTTTATAATTAAAAACAAACTCAGGAATAGCTGGAGAAACACAGCAGCATCCATAGAGAGAGAAACGTTTCAGAATAACACAGTTACAATATGGGTATAAATTGGCTGAGTGAACAGTCAGGATGTAATGGTCAATGGAATTTTTGGGGGCTGGAGGAAGGTTTGCTGTGGAATTCCCCAGAGGTTGTTGTGGGACCCTTGTTTCTCCCGATCAGCATCCTTATAATGCGGCATGCTTGCTAAACAGGCAAATAAAATCTCAAATAATACCACAAAAGTTTACTGCATTATTCTATCCATTTATTATAGTTGGTTAATTTATTTACTTCAATGTTAATATACTTTTATTCAAATGGCCACATGAAATATCAACAGTTGATTCAATTTCTTCTCAAATACTGCAATCTATCAGTAGACAGTTGAGGGTGTGAATGAGAAGGCTGTCTGTCAATGTGCTTTATTAAAGGCAAAGTTACATTAAGTGATTTATGTTGTAAATAAAGTATAATAGTGATGTGTATTCCCTACATCACATTTCTATTATTTAGTGTGTTTTTACAGTGTTTACATGGATCTCTTGATTATCTGGAATATTTGATCAATCGGCATACACTTAGTCCCATAGGTGTCAGATAATTAAAAGTTTACTTGTGTGTTAATCACCTAGATCCTGATGTACAGGGTACAGTTTCAAAGTTTGCAGAGTCACAAAACTTGGAAGAATTGTAAATTGTAGAACTCTAAACCTGAGCTTGTCATATGAGGAGTGTTGGAGGACTCTCAGCCTGTACTCTATGGAGTTTAGAAGAATGAGGGGAGATCTCATTGAAACTTAGAGGCTCCTGACAGGCCTGGATAAGTGTATGGGAAGGTAATGTTTTCATTAGTAGGACAGATTAGGATCTGAGGACACAGTGAAATGACAACACTTCATCACTCAAATGAGAAATTCCTTCAGCCAGAGGGTGGCGAATCTGTGGAACTCATTGCCACAAAGGGCTGTGGAAGCCAAGTCATTGAGTATATTTAAGACAGCAAGAGATTCTTGATTAGTAAGGGGATCAAACATAATGGGAAGAAGGCAGGAGAATGGGGTTGACAAACATATCAGCCACGATCGAGCACACTTGATGGGCCAAATGACCTAATTCTGCTCCTATATCTTATTGTCTTATATTCTTTAATAAATCTCATCTGTTTCTGAATGATCTCTACTGACTCCTAACAAGAATTAGCCAATTCGAATACTGGTGAGTTTCAAACTCCCATTCTGAGCGCCTATTTCCTGACGACATAATCCAGCTCCTTTTCTTCCTTCCATCATCTTTTATTCCAACCCTCCCATTCCCTTCAGTTCATTCATGCTATACGTGTCTGTTCCATCTCCCCAGCTAAAGACAATGCTTCTCAAATTCAACAACCCATACTCAAGTGTTAACAGTTCAAATGTAAGTCATTATTTCTATCCTGAACCTTGCTCAAGTATGCATACATGTTGTTTTCATTGGTTTCACCATGATATTTTGGGAACATCATAGAGATGTACAGCATGGAAATGGACCCGTTGATCCATCTCATCTATGCTGACTAGTTCTCCTAACTTAATCTAGTCCTTGGCCTATATCCCTCTAAACCTTTCCTATTCATATGCCCATCCAAATGCCTTTTAAATGCTGTATTTGTACCAGCCTCCACCACTTCCTCTGGCAGCTCATTCCAAACATGTGCCTCCCTCTGTGTGAAAAAGTTGCCCCTTGGATCTCTTTTATATCTTTCCCCTCTCACCCTAAACCTATACCCTCTAGTTCTGGACTCCCCCACCCCAGGGAAAATACTTTGTCTATTTATCCTATGATTTTACAAACCTCTGTAAGGACACCCCTCAGCCTCCAGGTAAAGGAAAGGCAAGATTCGTGAACCGTGGATGACAGGAGAAATTGTGCAACTAGCCAAGAGGAAAAGGGAAGCGTACATAAAGTCCAGGCAATAAAAACAGAACAGGCCTCCCAAGGAATATCAGGTGAGAAGGACCATTCTTAAACGAGGAATCAAGTGTGCTAAAAGGGGTCATGAAATAGCTTTAGTGAACAGAAATAGGGGGAATCCCAAGGCCTTATATTCTTATATAAGAAGCAAGAGGGTAACCAGAGAAAAGGTTGGTCCACTAAAGGATAAGGAAGGAAGGTTATGTCGAACCTGAGAAAATGGATGAGATTCTCAATGATTACTTTGTATCAGTGTTCACTGAGGAACAGGTGATAAATACTGAAATTAGAGATAGAAGTTTGTTAACTCTGGATCACATTGACATAAGGAAGGAGGGAGGATGTGTTGGGTAGACTAAAGGATATTAAGGCTGACAAATCCCCAGGACCGGATGGGACCTACACCATGTTGCTGAGGGAGGCGAGAGGGGAAATAGCTGGGGCCCTAACAGATATCTTTGTAGCATCCTTAAACACAGGCGAGGTGCTGGATGACTGGAGGGTTGCTCATGTTGTCCTCCTGTACAAGAAAGGCAGCAGGGATATTCCAAGTAACAACAGACCAGTGAGCCTGATGTCAGTGGTGGGAAAGTTGCTGGAGAAGATACTGAGGGATAAAATGTTTTTATTTGGAAAAGAATGGGCTGATTAGTAATAGGCAACATGGTTTTGTGTAGATAGATTGTGCCTTACCAACTTAATAGAGTTCTTTGAGGAAATAACCAAGTTGATAGATGAAGTAAGGGGTGTAGATGTCATATACATGGACTTTAGTAAGGCATTTGAGAAGGTTCCCCATGATAAACTAATGGAAAAAGTGAAGTCACATGGTGTGCAGGGTGTTCTATCTAGGTGGATAAAGAACTGGTTGAGCAACAAGAGACAGAGTAGTAGTTGAAGGGAGTTTCTCAAAATGGAGAAAGATGACCAGTGGTGTTCTATAGGGATCAGTAACTAGGGCCGCTGTTGTTTGTAACATACATAAATGATCTGGAAGAGGGCATTGTTGGTCTGATCAGTAAATTTGCAGATGACATGAAGATTGGTGGAGTAGCAGAATGTTTAGGGGATTGTCAATACAGGAGAATATAGATAGATTAGATGGGAAAGTGGCAGATGGAGTTCAATCCAGGCAAATGTGAGGTGATGCATTTAGGGAGTCTAATTCTAGAACAAACAATACTGTAAACAGAAGAGCCTTGGGAAAAGTTGATGAGCAGAGAGATCTGGGAGTTCAGGTCCATTGTACTCTGAAGGTAGCTACACAGGTGGATAGAGTGGTCAAGAAGGCATACGTTATGGTTTCCTTCATCGGACGGGCTATTGAGTACAAGAGCTGGCAGGTCATGTTAAAATTGTAGAAGACTTTGGTTCGGCCGCATTTAGAAAAGGATGTGGACACTTTGGAGAGGGTGCAGAGAAGGTTTACGAGGATGTTGCCTGGTATAGAAGGTGCCAGGTATGAAGAGAGGTTGAGTAGGTTAGGATTGTTTTCATTAGAAAAAAAGGAGATTGAGGGGGGGAACTGATTGAGGTCTACAAAATCATGAAGGGTATATACAGGGTGGATAGAGATAAGCTGTTTCCCAGAGTGGTAAATAACGAGAGGTCACGTGTTCAAGGTAAGAGGTGAAAAAGTTTAAGGAGGATACACATGGAAAGTACTTTACACTGAGGGTGGTAGGTGCCTAGAACGTGTTGCCAGCAGAGGTATTAGAGGCAGGCATGGTAGATTCATTTAAGTTGTATCTGGACAGATGCATGAGTTGGTTGGGAGTAGAGGGATACAGACGCTTAAGAATTGGGCGATAAGTTTAGAAAGTGGATTTAGATTGACCCAGGCTTGGAGAGCCGAAGGGCCTGTTCCTGGGCTGTAAATTTTCTTTGTTCTCATTCTTGTCCTTTGCATCCCCTCCCAATAGCTCAAATCTTCTAACCCTGGTAACATCCTTTTCTGAACCCTTTCAAATATAATTAGCTCTTTTCTAAATTGAATAAAAACTTCAGTCCTATTTTTTGCCAAGTTGTATCTTGCGAAAGATTTTAGTCATTCAGTAGAAATAACCATTCCAACTCTCATGGTTTAATAATCAATCATTTTAAAATCTGCTACTTTGCAGAACTCTGCTGTAATATAGCACAAATTTGAAAGACTTTATTGTGACCACAAATCACATTCCGCAGTGAACAGAATTTACCTTTCATTGACTGGTTATAATTTAGATTTTATCATATTAGTTCAGTTACACTCTTTACCAGCACAATGATAACATTTTATTATAAGATCAGAATGTGTTTTCAACACAAGTTTTAAATTCAAGTTCTCAAATCACATGGGTTTCATTCATACTGCCCACTTTTTCAGTGATTGTTTTAATATGTGATACAAACTTCTTTTTTGCTATATTCAATCATAATCATTAACAGGAATTAATGTCAAATTTTTAACCTGCTATTAAAAATACCACAAAACTGCAAACTAAACTCCAATCATTGTTATACAAGACAAGTGCTGGGTGGCACTGGGCATTCAGTGAACGTGTCCAGGGAGAACCAGGAGATGCAATTCGAATCCTGGTCATTCATGTGGCCATGAGAAATGGTTAGTTCATTTCTTTGGATAGAGAACTCCCAGCCACACACAGACAAGTTGATTTCCTATAAATCATTATGAATGATTACTGAACAAGGTTTGGAGTAAATTTACTCAACTCTCCAATGCAGCAAGAGCACATTAGACATGTTAGAACAATTATAGTAATGAGGGTGTAACAATGGTCAACTGATTTACCATTTTCAAAGACAGTGCTTTTCTAACTCTTCAAAATGTTGCATTCGGAGGGAACATTACGAACAAATCCCAATGGACATCTTCAATATGCTCGTAGTCACATATGTTCACAATTATAAGATTACCATAATATAATAATTATACAAGACAAATTCCAGGTGTCCTAGTGCTGATCAATTCAGCTTAGGAATTTACTTTGACTGTACTGTTCTTTAGTTAAATCAAGAACGCATTTTTCGTTAACTGACTCAGACAATTTTTTTTTTAAGACATCTACTGCAGTTGGTGTCATTCACACAAACGTCTTCTCAATTCCCCAATCCAGTCAGATTTTCTCTTTAACCGAAGACTCTGGATTTCTGGGCTTATTTAATAGCTCTTCTAATTTCTCCAAATCATTTTCTGCTGAATCTTTTCCAGCAATTTCATCAATTAAACCTTCTGTTAGATGTAATCTGGCTCTCCTAGAGAGATGATACATGAATGTAATAAAAACAAACACAATGGCATTAAGAAACTGCTGATAAATAAAATTGTTATAGAGCAAAAGGAGCCACTTAACCTATCTGCTCTGGTTCCCAAGCATTTTAACTAGTTGCCAATCTCCTAGTTTTTCCCATGAAATCTGCACATTAACAGTGATTTCAGTGGATGATCAATACTGAAATTACAGGAAATGGATGCCAGTCTCCTCAGTGCTTGAACAGAAAAAGAGAATATGTTTAAGGCGGCACGTAGCTCAGTGGTTAGCACTGCTGCCTCACAGCACCAGGGACCCGGGTTCAATTCCTGCCTCGGGCAACTGTCTGTGTGGAGTTTGCATGTTCTCCCAGTGTCTGCGTGGGTTTCCTCCGGGTGCTCCGGTTTCCTCCCACAGTCCAAAGATGTGCAGGTTAGGTGAATTGGCCATGCTAAAATTGCCCGTAGTGTTAGGTGCATTTGTCAGAAGGGAATGGGTCTGAGTAGGTTGCTCTTCGGAGGGCAAGTGTGGACTTGTTGGGTCAAAGGGCCGGTTTCCGCACTGTAGGGAATCTAATCTTAGAACTGTACTGTTCAAAAGATCAAAATATTAACATTTATAGGAAGAGTACATTTTAAAAAATACATTACTCTCATAAGACATTTTACAAACATTTCTCCTCTATGCTACCCTAATTACAGCAGTTTATTCATGATCACAGAATTATCACTTCATACCATTCTTCCAACTTAAGTTCGTAAATCTCTCGTCGCTCTCTACGTTTACGTTCCCTGACAGTCTCTCCACCAACTTTCTGCATTGCCAGGATCAATGACCCTGCAGGAACTCTGAAAGATAAAACAACAGTGAGATTCTTATCTAGATGTCAATACAAATTATTCACAACCCAAAATTCAATAATTAACTTAGATTTGGACTGAAAATTTCCTGTGAGTACTCTTTAAATGTGTACTAGATTGATGGTTTTTCTCTCTTCACTGAGTGGCTAATTTTCAAGATTTAAAAATATTTAATAGTGGATAAAGTACAAATTTAGCAAAAGCAAAATTGTGTACCCTCAGCAGCCTCCAACTTCTCTGTGCTTCACAGTACAGTTACTGTCATTTCAGATAGGAGTGTGAGAGTGAGGTTATGGTCAAAATAGACAAATGCCTTTCAACTACATACTAACTAGTTGCAAACGTTGCTTTATTAATAAAGTCTAGTTTGGAATACTCTAGATGTTTTTATGTTACTACAGAAAACCAGTAGTGAACCAATTCCGATCATCCCAGCTTCCAGAATAAGACAAGTAAGCAAAACAGCAGCTAATACCAACTTGTTGGCTACCTACTGCAGTTTGTTGCAATGAAGCCTTTTGGAAGTGTAGTCACTGTTGTAATCTCAGAACTGTGGGCAGCTAATCTGTATACTCAAGCTGTGAGGACAGTAAATAGCAATGAAATATATGACTAAATAATCTATTTTAATGATATTTCCTATCGGAAAGATGTTGTGAAACTTGAAAGGGTTCAGAAAAGATTTACAAGGATGTTGCCAGGGTTGGAGGATTTGAGCTATAGGGAGAGATTGAATAGACTAGGGCTGTTTTCCCTAGAGCGTCAGAAGCTGAGGGGTGACCTTATAGAGGTTTATAAAATCATGAGGGGCATGGATAGGATAAATAGACAAAGTATTTTCCCTGGAGTGGGGGAGTCCAAAACTAGAGGGCATAAGTTTAGGGTGAGAGGAGAAAGATATAAAAGAGACCTAAGGGGCAACGTTTTCCACACAGAGGGTGGTACATGTATGGAATGAACTGCCAGAGGAAGTGGTGGAGGCTGGTACAAGTGCAACATTTAAGAGGCATCTGGATGGGTATATGAATAGGAAGGGTTTGGAGGGATATGAGCCAGGTGCTGGCAGGTGGGACTAGATTGGGTTGGGATATCTGGTCAGCATGGATGAGTGGACCGAAGGGTCTGTTTCTGTGCTGTACATCTCTATGACTCTATACTGAATCAGGGACAAACATGTGCAAGAACATCATGGAGAATATCAGCGAGGCCAACAGACTATCACATACTCAATGCTATTCAAAAATATACAAATAAGTGGTGAAGAACTACATCTTGTAAGTTCATCAATGCTGATGACATCTTTTGTGTCACCTAACTGTCTGTTCCATGGAGTAGATCCTTAACGAAGATGTTACAACTTGATGGACTATTGCAGCACATGGAGTCTCACAGTAAAACTATATCCAGTGTATTCTATTTCCTTAATGCAAGCAACAAAAAAAGAATTGCATACTTACATGCATGGTCAGACACTAAACCATGACCCCACCTCAACAGAATTAATTTACTTCAGATAGGATAATCTTTTCAGGAATAACTGAAGAAAGCAGTAGCAAAACAGTCAAAACAAGAACAACCTGTTAGATCTACCAGGGCACTGCTGTCACAACTGCCCGGATCTTAGCCCTTAGCCTATCATACTGTACAGCAGAGTGTTATGCATCTGCCTGGCGTAGGTCATCACGTATTGTTGCATTCAATTGAGCGTCAACAATGTGCATCAAAGCTGGAATCCTCTGTTCAACACCCCGTCCCTGACTTCATGTCCTCATAAATATCACTTCCTTACATTATTCACTGAATAATGAAAACTCACAGCTGATTGAAACCATTCATGCTGCACCGCAATCATGACAACTTGTTCAACACATTTATTGTCTGCCTTCTGTTGTGCCATATGGCAGAATCTTCCTCAGCAAGATCCTTTGGTTCAAGAATGGGAAACACGGGAAGTCACTAACAAGTTCTCTGTTACAAACCCATTCTGTTGAATGGCAAATTTGGAATTACCACAGCTACAGGGGTCCTTGCTGAAAAGATTCAGGATAAACTGGAGTTCACGCATAGCCAAACTCTACTGCTGCAGCCTCAGTACAAATGCCTTATGCACATATGGACAGACACAAACCATGCTGAATGTTACCAAGTGGTGGTCTCTCTATAGAGTAAGGCGTGTTCCCTCTGGAGTAAATGGTGGAATAATCTTAAACTCAGCAAATGAGGATGTGATCATTTGGCTTCAGGGATTACATTCAGTAAATAAATAAATAAATAAATAAATGCATACATACATAGTTAATTTTCAATCTCTGATAGTTATGAACTCACCCCATTATGGCACCAATGGCTGTGCCTGCTAAGAATCCACCCAATCCAAGATTCATCCGGAATAGTCCTCCTGTGATTGCTAAAACAAAAGCAGTAACTTTTTAAATATTAGCTCACAGTGATAAATAAGCATGCAGATAGTTTCAACAAATCAAACAAAACTGAAATCCTTAATAAAGTGCTCGTATATTGTGAATGAACTCTGGTTTCAGAAGAATATTTCTTCTGCTTTGCCTGTTGGTCCCAGACTTCTCAGTTTACCATGTCTCAGTATTAAACAGAGTACGATGAGTAAAGTCCCTGGTGACTTGATTTGGAATGACAGTGTACAGCTATGCAACACAAACAAGGCTATTCTAGGTTCAAGTTACAAGCTGTGTTGAGTGAGGTGTTAATTCTATAGTAAATGTGAGTTTAATTTTATACAATGAAGAGAATTAACTGGGGATTCATTTGTATTTCTACAATTAGGAACAGGCTGGAATTTCAATGGTTGAGCTAGGAGGTGCATATCCCTAAATAAATGCTTAAAACGGTGTGTAGGGATTAGGCTTCGGTTCTATAATTCATTGCCTGGTCTTATGGAATAGAAAAATTGGTTTCAATGGTGATGAGAAGAGAGGATTTCAAACAAATACAATTTTTCTAGATCCCTGTACTTGATTATTTTATGAAGATGTGTAGGTGTCTGTGAAAGGACATGTGTCAAGAAAGACAAGGAAATGATAATGTTTGAGCTGTGATATTTCCATGGTTGAATACTCAATTCCATTTCATTGTTTAGCCTCAGATATGAAGGATTTCCAGCTGGGCATACTCCATGTGGTGAAAGTCAGATGAACAAAGTGGAAGATAAGCAACAGAGACAAGACCTTTGGGTAACAGCAAAGTTATGGGACCATGGATAAAAGAAAACCACGAATAGATCTAATTTAAAACAAAAATAAAAACAGGAAAAAAATTATTTACCCAGACCGCTTAAAATGTGGAATTCACTACCACATGGAAAAGTTAAGGCATTTAAGTGAAAACTTAATAGGTATATCAGGGAGAAAGGTTATGTTAATAGGGGGAGAAGAGGAGAAATAGGACAGTTATGAGAAATATAAATGTTAGAATGGACCATTTGGACTGAATGACCCATTTCTGCGCTATTAGGAAGAAAATATATAATCATTCCAGATTTAAGCAACGATTAAAGTAGACTCCTACCTCCAGCTGTAGAGTAGTGCCTCAGAAGATTCTGATCATGATACACAGACAGACCTGTGCTAACTGTGCTGTGTGAAATATCAACAGTAAATTAATCAATAAGTTCAGCCTGCGCAATTATATCTATATGCCCTATCAAGAAAAAAGACTTTTCAAGTATACACCATAATAACTACATATTTTAATTTGCTCTTTATAGGATGAGAGTATTGCTTGGCTCTATTCCTAATGACCCTTGAACTGTGGTTTGCTGGTCATTTTAGAGCACAGTCAAGAATCAACTACATTAGTGTGGCTCTGGAGGCACACGTAGGCCAGACCAGGTAAGGATGGCAGATTTCTGCACTTTTCAGGCTTTATTGAACCAGCTGGGTTTTTACAGCAATCAGTGGTAGTTGCAACATTAGAAAAGCTTCATTTTCCAGATTTACTTAACTGTATTGGAATTTCTCCAGTTGTTGTGCTGGAATCTGAACCTGTATCCCAAGAACATCAGCCTGAGCCTCTGAATTACTAGTCCAATAACATTAACACCATCTAACACAGAAGTACAGATATAATTAAAATGTTCCTGAGAGATTGTATCACAGTTATGTATGACCAAGTCACTATTTATTAAATGCTACGACATCCCTCAATTCTTTTCCTCATTCTGATTGTAATCTCTCAAATCCACATTCCTGCCTACCCCTGAGGGCCCAAGGGAACTGGTTTCCTTTCGAAATAGCAACACAAATCTTAATGGTAAGCTGCCAATGAACTGTTTATGAGGTAATCTGAGATAATAGAAATTACTCATTTGTTTAGTTGTTCTCTTGAGATTGGATGCCAAGATTCTCAAAACAACATCTTGGAAAACACATGCAAAGCTAGATACCACCCTGTAGGGCATATTGACTTTCCAATTTATTTTCAGTTGTGTGCAGATCAACAGTTTAGATCTCTGATTGCTCCTCTCTTCACACTCTACTTCCACTCATATTACAGAGGTTACAGGAATAGCCTATTAGTGCGATAAGAATTAGCACTTTGGGATTGTCATCCAATTAAAGGAACAAACTACTAGCTGCTGTAGCATATTCTGCAATCAGCTGTTGTTTTGACTTGAATGTCCCACAGACCACTTTAAAGGTCTCTATCACATTATAATCAATACTCTCACCCCCCCTCCCCCCAAAAGGAAAAATAAAGCACAGACAGACTGACCAGATGGTGAATTAATGTAGGGTAATTACACTTTACAGCAAGTGCAGATCATCTCTAAAACACCTTCTCATGTTGAATATTCAAGCCAAAGAAAAGAACTGTAGTCCCTCTTTTCTGTACAGAGTACACATATAGTAACATAGTCAGCCTTAGAGCAGTAGCACTCTTTTGAGTTAAGCTTATGGGCTCAAATTAGATTCTATGGACTTGAGCAGTTAACCTAAGCTACAATTTATTGCAGTACCGAGAGAGTGCTGCTCTGCCAAAGATACAGTTTCTTGGACGATATTATTCCAAATCCTTCATTCAGGTGTAAAATGGTACTAATGGAAGGTGAAAAGCTCGTCCTGGACAATATTTAGCATTCAACCAGCAATACCAAGACAAGACAGATTATTTAGTCACAAATTTCAAGATCTTGCTGCCTGCAAATTGGTTGCTGTGATTCCTATATTGCTGCAGTCATTCCATGTTTAGAGTTATTCACTGGCTGAAATACACTTTGGGATATTCTTCGTTTGTGAAAATGTTGCATAAATGTAATTCATTCCATTACTAAGTATACCGGTATTTTGTTTGTAGATAAGAAATACAAAAAGCAGTTCCAACACATATGATTAGATTACTTACAGTGTGGAAACAGGCCCTTCGGCCCAACAAGTCCACACCGACCCGCCGAAGCGCAACCCACCCATACCCCTACCTTTACCCTAACACTACGGGCAATTTAGCATGGCCAATTCACCTGACCCGCACATCTTTGGACTGTGGGAGGAAACCGGAGCACCCGGAGGAAACCCACGCAGACACGGGGAGAATGTGCAAACTCCACACAGTCAGTCGCCTGAGTCGGGAATTGAACCCGGGTCTACAGGCGCTGTGAGGCAGCAGTGCTAACCACTGGGCCACCGTGCCGCCCTTTGTAACATATGTTACAAAAAAGGCTGCCCTTTTTTTAACCTGCTATCTACAACCATCTTTAAGAAAACAATGAAAATGGCTTAATATTTCACTTACTTGAATATTGCTACAAACACAGCGACTCTCCAGCTCCATCGCCACCCGTAACGAACAAAGCCCCGGACTGCGGCATCTTGTGCTGACCTCTAATAGAGCAAAAAGCCAGCAATGATGCATCAGAGCTGAATCAGAGATGCTCAGTGACATAGGTTACTCAAAACAAAATAAATGCTGGAGATCACAATGGGTCAGGTAGCATTCATGGAGAGAAAGCAAGTTAATGTTTAGAATCTAGATGACTCGAAACGTTAGCTTGGTTTCTCTCAATGGATGCTGCCTGATCCACTGTGTTCTCCAGCATTTTTTGTTTTCAGTACAGATTCCGTACAGGAGTAGCAGTAATTTACTCCTACACAGTTACTCAAACTGGTCAGTGTTCCACAGTTGAAAACTATAACTCAGGTGTGAGTAGAGAAACTGTATTCAAATTAATTTTCCTACACCTTCTCCCCTTGCCCCTCCATGAGATCACTTGGATATACAGCATTTACTTTTCCTCTATAGTACGGTCTTTCTGAAATCCAGGGTCATATTGGGACCTATGCCACAGACAGGACTAGAATAATGGGAAATATAACTAACAGTTATCTTTTTTCAAGTAGATCTTAAGTAAAGGAAAACCTTTTCATCCTGTTACTTCGTGTAAGGTTACAAAGCAGCCATATTCCCATTACAGCTGAAAATGTGTTGCTGGAAAAGCACAGCAGGTCAGGCAGCATCCAGGGAACAGGATTATACTCATATAGAATGCTGGATTCCTCACTCTACTATGGGTGGATCATTGAAAAGCAAACAGTGTCAGCTCCGCCAAGCCCAGCACTTGGAAGAATACAAGTGGCAAAAGTTATGACCCTTCAGCCAATATAATCTCTCAGTCTATGTGTGATGTGAGCTGTGGTGGGCTCTGCCAAACGTTTGGAAATAAATAAAAACAGGGAAAACTTCTGGATTTGAAGAATAATTGGACTGTTTTCTGAACTGAATGAAAACACAGATTCTCAGACGAAGATTATTCAGTATGTTACTGCTCTGGAGGTCAGCAGTGTTGAACTTGTGATATTCTCATGATCCGAACATGCTTGAAATAGTAACTTGCAGTGGTGTAGTGTATTATATCTATAAATGTCTCCATGATTTTCCTAAACAGATCTCTGTGCCAGATTTGGACTCTATCAGCAGTAACTGTACAAATGTAATTAAACAGAGTGCAAATGTAGATGGAGAGAGGACTTGCAGGAAAAAGGGAGAATTAATTTTTCTTTGGATTGGGAAAGGGTGTATTTTATATGAATGGCTTGGGTGTAGAAACAAAAGGAATGTCCGCAAAAATTATTGGTGATACTAAAAAATGACATCTGGCAAATTGTGTAGAGGAATTTGAAACCAACAGCAGGTTGAGTGACTAGTCAGTCACAGAAAATAAAGTTAAAAATCACACAACACCAGGTTATAGTCCAACAGGTTTAATTGGAAGCACACTAGCTTTCGGAGCGATGCTCCTTCATCAGGTGACAATCACCTGATGAAGGAGCGTCGCTCCGAAAGCTAGTGTGCTTCCAATTAAACCTGTTGGACTATAACCTGGTGTTGTGTGATTTTTAACTTTGTACACCCCAGTCCAACACCGGCATCTCCGAATCACAGAAAATAAATGCACCATAAATGGTCAGGTTTAGAGTAGAGGATCATATAAATACATCTCAAAAAGGTAGAATATCCATCTTTTCATCCGACCTTAGATTCTGGATATGGCCATCATTAGCTAGGCCAATATTTATAGCTAATGCTTTATTGTCTTTGAGAAGGTTTGTCCTTGCTCACTATGAAATAAAGTAGATTGTTCCATCTGCTTGCATGCTGATCAGGATAGGTAGAGGAAGTCTTGAGATGTTGTTTTCTCCATAAAGCTCAATGGCTTTGAGATTATTATTTCCACTTATGAATTTGAAACCCAAGTATGACCCACAGTGAGGGTCAAGACACTCAGCTCTGTGGGTACATCACTGGTGAGGGTTGTTGGGAATAAAGGGAAATTAAAGTGTAAGTTGCGAGAATGGTAAGCTAAGATGAGATGGCTGGCTATTGCACTGCAGTGGTAGTGCCTTTGCCTCTGAGAAAGTAGGCCTTAGTTCAAGTCCTACCTGCTCCAAAAGTGTGTCATTGCATCCCTGAACAGGTTGATTAAAAATAGTTTTTTTTAGACTAGGTGGTCTGTGGAGCAGGAAAGACTATGGCTCAAAGAGGGATAGGAGATTTATTCTACTTCAAATGCAGAGGTTTCTTAGTCCCATTTCAGTGTTGAGAATAGAATCCATAATGCCTTAAAGTGAAATAACTAACGTTTTATGAAAAAATATAGAAAAAGTAGTAAGCAGACAGCTTTCACAAAGAACTGCTGCAGATGTGACGGGCCTCTGGAAGGTATCTTTCCCACTACTGCTTCTCATCGGAGAGAAGAAGGAGAGGTGCATTGTCTTCCCAAAGCTGTGCAATAACATCAAATCTGCTAGGAATCCTGGCTTGTGGGCCACCTACTTCATTTCACTTCACACTTGAGCTTCACCAAATATCATATCTGAAAAGAAGTCTTTCAGACTCACTAAGCCTGCTTTGTCATTATCAGTTTCCCTCCTCTCCTTAGCAGGATAATTCTTTCTGAAAAAGAGTTCTGAAAGAGTTAGTCTTGGGCGACTATCTGTATGGAGTTTGCACATTTTCCCAGTGTCTGTGTGGGTTTCCTACGGGTGCTCCAGTTTCCTCCCACAATCCAAAAATGTATAGGTTAGGTGAATTGGCTATGCTAAATTGCCCTATAGTGTTCAGCGATGTGTAGGTTAAGTGCATTAGTCGGGGTAAATATAGGGGAAAAAAAAAGGGTAGGGGAATGGGTCCGGATTGGTTACTTTCGGAGGGTCAGTGTGGACTTGTTGGGCCGATGGGCCTGTTTCCACAATGTAGGGATTCAATTCTACTCGAAAGAGTAACCTCCTGATTTCTTGCATAACTTAAATCTTTCAAACTCACCACAGCCTCCAAGCGATTTTTGTATAACTCAGCTTGACTGTGCTCGATGTAACGGATTTTAGCATGCCTTGCAGCAGGAATACCACCGTACAACATTCCAACACACGCAGCTATAATGACACTCTTCCAGACGTTGGTTATTTCCTCTGGATAAGTTTTCAACTCACTGCGTAAACAGCATGCATATTCAATTACAGAGTGTCATTTTAATTAAATATCGTCATTTTAAAATACCTAATCTTGCTATGTCAAATAGTTACTCTTTAAAATAGTGTCATGCATTTTGTGATTACTGAAGGCTGCTATCAGTGGTCAAGTGAACAATGTATTTGGTGGAGATAGACAAAGCAAGGGAATACACAATAAAAGATAGAATTCAAGTGAATGGAAGGTTTGTGCCTCAGTGGATAGTACCCTGCTCTGAGACAGAAGCATTAGGTTCAAGTTCCACCCTAGAACCTGTTGGCCAAGGAAGGAGCATTCATGACCAGACAGGATGATAATCAACATAATAATCTTTTCATTATGCCCTTAACAGGCTCAAAGATTGGGAATATGTCTTGATCAGTCATGCTTTCTGTGGAGTATAACAGCCATATAAAACTATATAAACTTATAAAACAGTAGTTTGTCTGCAGCTTGAGTACTGTGTACAGTTCTGAATATTGCATTACAAGAAGCTTGTGATCACACTAGATAGTATGGAAGATGTTTATGAGAATGGAGGATATTAGTTGTGAGGAAACATAGGTTGGGATTGTTTTCCTTTGAATAAAGGAGGCTATAAGGAGATTTAAACAAACATTGGCAGTTAACTGTCAGTCATCATCATACGAGAACATTTACTACAGCTATGCCTCTATCAATCAGAATCCACTTGCCAATTGTCAGCACTTTCTTTTCAAATAGTATAAAATGTTGTACCCCACTTTACATTGATAATAATACCAATGTCCTGATGGGTACAAGATAAAATGCTTCAACAATTTTTTCCCCCAGCAGTACTCAAGTTCCTTATACCATGAAATTATGAGATTTAAAGTAATTGGTCAAAGAATTAGAGGGGAGTTAAAAGAGGTACATTTTCACTCAGAAAATACTGGGAACTGGAACTCACTGCCATCACTTTCAAAGAATAAATGGACATGCAATTGAAGTACTCTATCTGACGGAGCTGGAGTTGGAAGGTGGGATAAGACTGGATAGCTCTTTTGCAGTTATCATGGACATAATAAGCTGAAGGGCTTCCACTCATACTGTGAATCTATATTTGTATGGCCTGTGCTTCTATATTTCAGGTTGCCAATCTCCACATCACGCACCAAGTTATTGGATGTAGGATAAATTTTCTTCCGCCCTATTTAGACAATGTACTTCAGCAAAGATTCTTCACACTATGATACTTTCCCAATCCCCATTGCTGTGGCCTCTCCGATTTGGGCTGAATAACATACTTCTGTGTTGCATCCTTCACTGGATAGATACCAATAGAGCAATTTATAGAGAAAAAAAAAGGTCACTTGGCCCATCAAATTCATGCTAGCTTCCTGTGGAGCAATCACAGCCCCACTTCCCAGCTTGTTCTCCATAGCTCTTCAAATTTCTGTCAAATTGGAGTTCAGGTTGTTTGGTATGTAGAGAAGTTCATTCTCACATTCTCCCTTCATCTTTTGCCAATACATCAAGGAACTTGCTCTTTTATTACAGGATGGGTTCAATTCCCACACACTTACTGTGAAAGACTCTCCTTCCCAAACCCTTTCTTTGCTTGAGGTGTGATGAGCCTCACATTAACCATGCGTCCTCTCTCTCTCACACACACACACACACACACACACGTGAGAGAGCAGCCATATGCTTTGGTAGGACAGGACAGCCTTACCTTTATACAACCAGCTAACACTTATACAACACTTTTGACTTGTCCCCTGTCTTCAAACCTGTCACAATTTTGCACACCTTTATCAAATCTTTCTCAATCACCTTTACTTGAAGGTGAATAACCGCAGTTTCTCCAAATTAACCTTGCAGCTAAATTCTCTCAGCCCCCAGGTCTATTCTGGTAAATCTCTTTAGTACCCTTTTAAGGATCTTAAAATCTTTCTAAGTGCAGTGACCACGGCTGGAATCCAAAGCCTATACAACAAGGACAAGAAAAAGGATGATGTCTGGATACGAAATACGAGATACTAGTGAAGGCAAGGTGATTGAAATGAAAGAGCAAATGTGAAAAGTGTAAAAAAAATGAAAACTTCACAAAACAAGGCACAAAAAAAAACAACCTGACTGGAATAGTGAACAGAGTAAGCAGGATGAAGAAGGACAGTACACAATGGCAGCAAACCGTAAGTACACTCGACGAGAGAATGGTAAATAAGGGTTCATTTTGCATAAAGCTCGGGAAAGTTTGCAACTTTTTGTTTTATGATGTGGAAGTGACGGTATTGGAGAAAACCACGCATTAGTTTGTCACATTTTCCCAAAAACCAAAAGGGCGAATTCATACTTGCGAACAAATAGCTCCCGGATTCTGTCCCACCCTGTTTCAGGGACCTGGGGACTGCCAATACACTCAGGAAGCTTCCCATCCTGCCCTCCAAGATCTTCTGCTGCATACACTCGAGGGAAGTGAAACAATCTTCTGAAAGAGATGTTCTGACAGATCTGCAGAATTCCTGTCATCTGGTAATTCCATGACGTAGGTGTCAGTCTGCAATCTAGCGAGAGAGTCTCCACTGTTCCCCTTTCTTCATCTTTCATTCTGCACCATGTCACTACAAATCAACAGTAGAATTAACCAAGTCTTCATGCCAACCTTCCCACTTATAGCCTATTTATAGCCCAAACAACTAGTCCACAGGTGACACTAGTCTTACCTTCTTTACAAGAGACTACACTGGAAGATTATTTGAGCATCTAAATCAGTGAAGAGTGCAGGGAACAGAGATAATCATTACAAAAATAAGTTGGAGAAATCAGAAACAATAATTACATTTGTAAAAGGGAATGCAAACATAATACACTACACTTTAGCATGCTGATACTAATATAGAGTTTCTAAATCAGACAATAGTGTACTATAAAGGGTTTGTTGTTCACACAGTACTCAGAGCTTCATTCGATAGTTGTTCCTACTGCCTTGACTGTATGTCATTTATTATTGATAGGAATTCAAAACTGATAATTAAACAATATTTTCCATATTAACAGTCATACTTTCACCTTCAAACATAAATGATAAATGAACTCAGAACACCGATAGTTACATGTTGTCAAAAATGCAGCACTTTCGAGCAAGAGGGAAGTCTGTAGCAGCTCCTTCAAACAACTATCCTGCTCCTCCCTCTATCCTGCATGTTTTCACCCCCCCAGCTATTTATCAACTCCTTACTTACCATCACTATTTCATTCAGTGCATTCTAGATCATTAGAACTTTGGTGTAAAAAAACATTCTCATGGCTACTTTCATTCTTTTGCTAATGTCGTTATGTTGATGCCTTCTTACCACAGGACATAAGAGCACAGGTAGGCTAAACAACCCATTGAGTCTGCTCCGTCATTCAGAGAGATCATGACTGATCCAAGAATTCGATGTCACTTTCCTATCTTAACAGCATAACTCCCGATTCCTTTACTGATTAAAAATCTGTCCATTCTCAGCCCTGAACATAATTAATGGCACAGCTTCTATTTTTGTATTCCATTCTCTTTGAAACAAAGGAACAATAATATAGCCCCAAGTTTGAATGTAATTTGGAACAGTACTTGGAAGTAGTGGTATTCCCATACATTCTTGCTCTGCTGGATGATAAAGTTACAGGTTTTGAAGGAGCTGTTGAAGAGTGCTGAGATGGATCTTGTGGAAGAAAGTGTGAATGTTTAAGGTGATGGATTGGGTGCAAGTCTTGTAGACTGCACTGACTTGGATGGTATTGATCATATAGAATCATGTAACATGGAAACAGATGCTTCGATCAAACCAGTCCATGCCAAACATGACTCCAAACTAAACTAGTCCCACCTGCCTGCTCCTGGTCCCTATCCCTCCAAACCTTTCCTATTCATGTACTTATCCAAGTGTCTTTTAAACATTGTAATTATCCCCACATCCGCCACTTTCTCAGGAAGTTTAACTGCACCCAAGCCACCCCTAAAACAATTTGCCCTTCATGTCTTTTTTTAAATCTCTCTTTTCTCATCTTAAAAGTGTGCCCTCTAATCTTGAAATCCCCATCCTAGGGAAAAGACCATTAACCATATCTATACTTCTCAAGTTTTTAAACTTCCCTAAAGTCACCTCTCAATGTCCTATGCTTCAGAGAAAATAGTCCCAGCCTTTCTTCATAACTCAAAACTTCCATTCCTGGCAACATCCTGGTAAATCTCTTCAGAACCCTCTCCAGCTTAATAATATTCTTCCCATAACTATTATTCCAGAAGAGGCCTCACCATGTCCATAACTTCCCACTCATATACTCAAAGGACTGAGCAATGAAGGCAAACGTGCTAAACACCTTTTTAACCACACTATCTGTATGTGACGCAAACTTCAGTAAATTCTGTACCTGAATCCCTAGGTCCCTTTGTTCTTCTTGAGTGTTATTGGAGCTTCACTCACCTCGGCAAGTGAAGAATATTTTACTGCAAGTCCCATCCAAGCTGCACACCGTCCTAATTTAGAACTATGTTCCTCGATTGTCACTGGGTCATAATCCCAGAATTCCCTTCTGAACACAGATAGTCCTCTATTAACATGGTAATTATGATCCTAAAAATCACCCCATTAAGTAAAACACAATATTTGAAATACGTACCCCACAAAAATCCAGTTATATTTGGGTTACGTTTCTGGTATGTCAAACAAGTACAGAATGCAAGCACAAAGTTAATATACAACACCAAAATACACAAATAAATATGCAATAATTTTTTTTTGCCTCATTTACACAATTAGTTATCAAGAGGTAGAAGACTAGGAATCTACATCTAACTTACCTGGAGTTCTGGAAGCTGACAATTGAAGATAATCAGATTGCTGTTCTGCTGCTTTGCAGGTAGGGGGGTAAATACCTTTGGGCATTTTAAAACTTTTTCGAGCCTTACTTGAGGGAGGCAACAACCAAAATGAGCTGAACAGGCAGGGACATGTCCAGGAACATTGCATTTTGGTGAACATTCCTCCACATTTGAGTCAGACATCATGGAAACAAGCTCTTCAGCCCAAGTCATTCATGCTGACAGGTTTCCTAAACTAAACCAGTCCCATTTGCCTGAATTTAGCCCATATCCCTCTAAATCTTTCCCATCCATGTACCTGCCTGGATTCTTTGAAATGTTTTAAGTGTACCTGCTCCTGAGGTGTTAGCAATTCTGGAAAGTGTGAAAATAGACAGGTCCCCTGAGCCGGATGAGATTTATTCTCTGATTCTCTGGGAAGCTATGGAGGAGATTGCAGAGCCTTTAGCTTTGATCTTCATGTCGTAATTGTCTACAGGAACAGTACCAGAAGACTGGAGGATAGCAAATGTTGTCCTCTTGTTCAAGAAGGGGAGTAGAGACAACCCTGGTAATTATAGACCAGTGAGCCTTACTTTGGTTGAGAGTAAAATGTTGGAAAGGATTATAAGTAGAATTTATAATTATTGAGGAAGGAATAATTTGATTAGAGATAGTCACTGTGGTTTTGTGAAAGGTAGGTCGTGCCTCACAAACTTTATTAAGTTCTTTGAGAAGGTGACCAAGGTGGATGAGGGTAAAGAGGTTAATGTGGTGTATATTAGATTAGATTAGATTACTTACAGTGTGGAAACAGGCCTTTCAGCCCAACACGTCCACACCGACCCGCCACCCACCCAGACCCATTCCCCTACACCTAACATTATGGGCAATTTAGCATGGACAATTCACCTAACCTCCACATTTTTGGACTGTGGGAGGAAACCGGAGCACCCGGACAAATCCCACGCAGACATGGGGAGAATGTGCAAACTCCACACAGTCAATTGCCTGAGGCAGGAATTGAACCCGGGTCTATGGCGCTGTGAGGCAGCAGTGCTAACCACTGTGCCACCATATGGATTTCAGTAAAGCGCTTGATAAGGTTCCCCTAAGTAGGCTTTTGCAGAAAACACAGAGGGATGGGATTGAGGCTGAGGTAGTGGTTTGGATCAGAAATTGGCTAGTTGTAAGATGACATAGGGTGGTGGTTGATGGGAAAAGTTTATCCTGGAGTTCGGTTACTAGTGTTGTACCACAAGGATCGATTTTGGGGACCACTGCTGTTTGTCATTTTTATAAGTTACCTGGATGAGGGCATAGAAGGATGGGTTAGTAAATTTGCAGATGACACTAAAGTCGGTGGAGTTGTGGACAGTGCTGAAGATATTGTAGGTTACAGAGGAACATAGATAAGCTGCAAAGCTGGCTTGAGAGGTGGCAAATGGAGAAAAGCGTGATTCACTTTGGAAGGAGTAACAGGAAAACAAAGTACAGGGCTAATGGTAAGATTCTTGGTGGTGTGGACGAGCAGAGAGATTTCAGTGTCCATGTGCATAGAGCCCTGAAAGTTGCCACCCAGGTTGATAGGGTTGTTACTGAAAATGTGTTGCTGGAAAAACGCAGGTCAGGCAGCATCCAAGGAACAGGAGAATTGACGTTTCGGGCATAAGTCCTTCTTCAGAAATCTGAAGAATCTTTCAGCTCTGATCTCCAGCATCTGCAGTCCTCACTTTCTCCTGATAGGGTTGTTAAGAAGGCATACAGTGTGTTAGGTTTTATTGGTAGAGGGATTGAGTTTCGGAGCCATGAGGTCATGTTGCAGCTGTACAAAACTCTGTGTGGTTGAACTTGGAGCATTCATACAGTTCTGGTCACTGCATTATAGGAAGGGTGTAGAAGCATTGGAAAGGGTGCAGAAATTTACTGGGATGTTGCCTGGTATGGAGGGAAGGTCTGAGGGACTTGAGGCTGTTTTTGATAGAGAGAAGAAGGTTGAGAGGTGACCTCATTGAGACATAAAAGATTATCAAAGAATTAGATAGAGTGGACAGTGACAGCCTTTTTCCTCGGATGGTGATGGCTAGCGTGAGGGGACATAGCTTTAAATTAAGAAGTGATAGACATGGTTCTTTACTCAGAGTAGTAAGGGCGTGGAACTCTCTGCTTGCAACACTAGTAGACTCGCCAACTTTAAATAGTCATTGGATAAACATATGGACGATAATGGAATAGTGTAGGTTGGATGGGCTTCAGATTGGTTTCACAGATCGGTGCAACATAGAGGGTCAAAGGGCCTTTACTGCGCTGTAATGTTCTATGTTCTATTTTCAATCTTCCCTTACAACCCAAACATTCCAGTCTCGGTAACATCCTTATAAATCCTTTCTGCACCCTTTCCAAGTTTAATAACATCCTTCCTAAAGCAGGGCAACCAGAAATGTACACAGTACAGTACTCCAAATATGACCTTACCAATGTCTTGTACAACTGTAATATGAAATTCCAATTCCTGCACTCAGTGCTCTGAATGATAAAAGCAAGTGTGCCAAATGCATTTTTCACCACCCTGTCTACCTGTGATGCCACTCTCAAGGAACAATACACCTACACGCTTAATGTCTCTGTTAGACAACATTCCCCAAGGCCCTACCATTAACTGTGTCAGTCCTGCCCTGGTTTACCTTACTAAAATGTAACACCTTGCATGTATCTGAATTAAACTCCATCTGCCATTCCTTGGCCCACTGGCCCAGTTGATCAAGATCTTGTAATACCCTTAGTTAACCTTCTTCACTGTCCACTATGCCACCAATTTTGATGTCACCCGCAAACGTACTAACCATGCCTCCTATATTTCCATCCAAATTGTTTTATATAAATGACGAACAAAAGTCGACCCAGTACCAATTTGTGCAGCACACTGCTAGTCACAGGCCTCCTGTCTGAACAGCAACCCTCTCTTCTACCATTGAGCTAATTTTGTATCTAAATGGCCAGCTTTTCCTGGATCCCTTACTATCTAGTCTACCATGCGAACCTTGTAAAAAGTCATGAATGTCAATGTCTACTGTACTGTCTTCATCTATCTTGTTGGTCACCTCTGCAAAAGGCTGAATCAAATCTGACAGACAATTTCCCACATACAAAGCCATGCTGACTACCCCTAATCAGTCTTTACATGTCCAATTGCATGTAGATCCTGTCCTTCAGAATTTAGTCCAACAACTTACCCAACACTGACATTGAGAGTGAGGTAAGAATGATGCGAGTCAAGTACATATTGTCAGATATATGATGGGTAGTAAAGTAAAAACTGTCATGGCAAAATCACATTAATCAAGGACTATCTGTAGCACTGTGGATATTCCTACTCCCAGGGACTTAATAGTTCAATAAGGCAGCTGAACTTCACCTTCCCCTGGATAATTAGGAATAAGCAATAAATACTGGCTAAACAAGGAACACTCACATCCCATGAACAAAACAAAACTCATTTTGTGCCTTGCAGATGGTGGACAGACAGATTTGAATGCTCAGATTCTGACCTGGTCTTTTAGTTATAGTATTCACATGACCAGAAACATAGCTGGACCATTCAATAGTATTACCTAAAGTGTTGATTGTGGGGGATTCAACAACAGTAATTGTCAAGGGGAGATGATTAGATTTTCTCTACTTGGGGATGATCATTGCTTGGCACAAATGTTCCAGGGCATTTATCAGTCTGGCCTGAGGATGGTCCAGACTTTGAGAATCATACAGTGGTTATAGTATAGCAGAAGACAGTTCAGTCCATCATACCACTACCTGTGCTGTAGTGGTCAGCGCAGGTTACCCCAGACTACAACGGGACCTTGGTCAGATGGGCAGAGGAGTGGAAGATGAAGTTTAATTTAGATAAATGTGAGGTGCTGCATTTTGGAAAGGCAAATCGGGGCAGGTCTTATACACTTAATGGTAACGCCCTGTTGCTGAACAAAGAGACCTTGGAGTGCAGATTTGTAGTTCCTTGAAAGTAGAGTTGCAGGTAGACAGGACATGAAGATGATATTTGGAATGATGCCGTTATTGGTTAGCGCATTTGAGTTTGGGAATTGGGAGGTCATGTTGCAGCTATACAGGACATTAGTTAGGCCACTTTTGGAATACTGCGAGGAAAGATGTTGTTAAACTTGAAAGGGTTCAGAAAAGATTTCCAAGGATGTTGATAGGGTTGGAGGTTTAAGTGATACGGAGAGGCTGAATAGGCTGGGGCTATTTTCCCAGAGCATCAGAGGCTGAGTGGTGACCATATGAAAGTTTATAAAATCATGAGGGGCATGGATAGGGTGAAGAGCCAAAGTCTTTTCCCAAAGTTGGGGAGTCCAAAACTAGAGGGCACAGGTTAAAAGGTGAGAGGGAAAAGAGTGAAAAGGGACCTAAGGAGTAAAATTTTCACACAAAGGGTGGTGCATGTATGGAATGAGCTGCCAGAGGAAGTGGTGGAGGCTGGTACAAGTACAACATTTAAAAAGCATCTGGATGGGTATATGAATAATAAGGGTTTAAAGGGAAATGAGCCAAATGCTGGCAAAAGGGACTAGATTAATTTAGGGTATCTGGTCAGCATGAACAAGTTAGACCGAAGGGTCTGTTTCCATGCTGTACAGCTCTATGACTATGTCTGTGCTGGCTTTCTACAGGAAAGAATTCACGAGTGCCAATCCCATACCTTGTCCGTTTTCACTATTTCAAATAATTCAACAAAGGATTCTCTCAGTATCCATTTTTATTGTCACAAATTAATCCACCACACTCTGCAATCAAAAATAAAAGCAGAAGAGGGGCCCTCAAGCCTGCTCTGCCATTCAGTAAGGTTATGGTGGATCCCATCATGACCTAAACTCTACTTTCCTTCTGGTTCCAAACCCTCTCAATCAATCAATCAATCAATCAATCAATAATCTGAATACATCCTGGGAAGGGAGTGCCCCAGACTTCCAATCCTCTATAGAAGAAAAGCCTCCACTCCATTTTAAATTGGACACCCCGTTATTCTGCCCTTTTTATTACAGTCCCGGGGGAAATACCCTCTCAACATCCACCTTGCTGCTTCAGTACCTGCAGTGAGCACCTTCGGTTCTGATGGACTCGAAACATTAACTTTGCCTTTAAAAACCCAAAGAAGTGCGGATGCTGTAAACCTGAGACATAAACAGAGGTTGCTGGAAGAGCTCAGTAGGTCTGGCAGCATCTGTGTAGAGAAATCAGAGTTAATGTTTCAGGTGTAGTGACCCTTCCTCAGAGCTGGAAGTCATAGCCTTATTGAAGGGCAGTTCTGAGGAAGGCTGACTGGACCCGAAACATTAACTCCGTTTTTAATTCCTTTACAGATACGGCCACAACTGCTCGGCTTCTCCACTTTAATTTTTCTTCCTTCGTTGAACGAGCGGCCTTGCGGCGCTACAAGAATGCACTTCTCTCCCTATGAGATTGGTTACCCCCCGGCCAGGAGAAGGTGCTGCCTCCCGAGGGTGAGAGAGTCAGCGCAGCAAGCAGTGTCCGAAACCTCAGTGTCCCCCCCCCCGGCCGGCCGCTTACCTGAAGAAACAGAAATTACTGCGAAAATTCACCAAGTCCGGCAGCAACTGCGGGGAAGCCTCGGGCCTACACTGAGGCACTGCGCAGGCGCATCGGGCTAGGCATCCTGGGAGATGTAGTCTTTTCCCCTTAAGTTCTGCGCATGCACAACGGCTCGTCACTGATTGGGTGGAAGGAGAAAAGGCAAGGTAAAGGCAGAACTAAAGGTAAAGGAAGGAAGGAGTAAAGGGTAAAGTTAGAGAGAGAAAGAGGATGAAAGGAAGGAGTGAAGGGTAAAGTTAGGGAGAGAGAGAGGATGGAAGGAAGGAGGGAGTGAAGGGTAAAGTGAGGGAGAGAGAAAGACATGGCTTGGCTCTGCCTGTGAGATCCTTTATGCATGCCTGGACTCTCAGCCCCACCGCACGCTGCCTTGAAAGCGGCTGGGGGGGGGATGAGACTGTCAAACACCTCCTTCTGGAATGTGCCTACGCAGAAGAAGTCTGGAGAGGAATGCAGTGGTGTTTGTCGAGGTTCGTCCCAAGCAGCTCCGTGACGCGGGACTCCGTGCTCTATGGTCTGTTCCCCGGGATGCACACCGAGACGAACATCAACTATGCTGGAGGATCATCAACTCGGTGAAGGACGCTCTTTGGACGTTCCGAAACCTGTTGATCTTCCAGCTGAAGGAGTTGACCCCGACTGAGTGTTGCAGACCGGCACATTCCAAGGTCCAGGACTACGTGTTGAGGGACGCCAAGGCACGGTGGGGAAAGACCACTGTGTAACATCTGCTTGCCTAAGAAGAACAGGGGACCCATGCAGTCATTTGGGCTCTGGTGACGCTTCAGCTAAATATATGGACGTATGATTGATAAACATACAGACCTGTATATAAAAATGATAAATTCTGATCTCAGTACGTAAATGTTTACATATATATGGCATGACCAACTGTACAGACCATCAAATTATTTTATGAATAAAGTATATTTTTGAAATAAAAAAAAAGAGAGAGAATGAAAGGAGTGAATGAAGGATAATGTTAGGGAGAGAGAAAGAGAATGGAAGGAGGGAGTGAAGGGTAAAGTTAGGGAGAGAGAGAGGATGGAAGGAAGGAGGAAACATGCAGTGAAGGATAAAGAAAAGAGTGAAAGGTGTGAAGGAGATTGGAATGGTTGGAAGGTCGAAGCAGGGAGTAAGAGTGGATAAAAGAGGAACTGAATGGTAGAGGAGGGAGTGAGAGTGAAAGGAGGAAGGGAGAAAGTGGGAAATGAAATGGAAATGGGAGAAAAGAGGGAGTGAGGAGAAATATTAGGGGAGCTGAAGGGGACAGGACTGAAGAGAGAGGGAATAGGATTATTGTAAAAAACAAAACGTTCTGAAGAAAGGTCACTGGACGTGAAATGTTAACTATGCTTTCTCTTATGCTGCTAGACCTGCTGTTTTTCCTCCGACAATTTCCATTTTATTTCTATTTCCAGCATCTGCAGTTGTTTGGCTTTTTTTGTATAGGATAATTGTATGTTGGCACTTGGGGTAGATTTGGGCAGGAGAGGAGAATATGAGGATTCAGGAAGAGATACAGTGGTATGGGAATTTAGGAAAAATGAATCAGGAATGTGTGTGGATAGAAGGTGTGGATGGCTAAAAGGAGCAATGGAGAAAAATGCCAGAGCAGAATGGTCAGTACATTCTGACATTTTTTAATGGATATGTTTGCTTTCTTTCACACATGGATCTAAATATTATGTGAAAACCTCATTGCATGCACAAAATTCCCAAGTACATCATGGGCTCAGAAAATTTAACCCATAATGATGATTCTCTTGCTTCTTGCAGGTCATGACATTCATCCAACATTTACAGTGCTCGTAACATAATATTTCACCTTTCAAAGGTGATGTTTATCTTAAAAAAAGTACAGCAAGCTGGAGTAAAATGAAATAAATTGTCTTGCGGAAAACTATTTGTGATGTTTATATTGATGAGGGTTTTTACACTTGTACTAATCCTCATTAAAAAATCAAAGCATGGAATCTTCTTGCCTGACAGAATATCTGGAGCATTTAGAAGGTCAGGCAGGAGAATCTAATTGGTCAGGAGGGAAGAATCCAGTTTCCCCATGGCAGCTTAAAATTTTTCTATTAAATTCTCAGAATATTCCAGGCAAATCAACTTTGCTGACCTGTCAGGAACATCTTTTGCATTTGTTTGTATGTTATGAATACTCATTAACACCCAAGCCCCTGGAATGATATTTACGTGTCATAGAGTCATGCAGTCTTGTTAGACCAAACCAGGAAATGTGTGTGCTGACAAACCTAATCATATATATCTTTTGTGTAAGGAAAACAGAAAGTACTGGAGAAACTCAGCATATATGGAGTCATGTCCCTGGCAGAGTAGACTTCATCTTCCAAGTTCTGGTGAATACAAACTTCTTCTTATTTGACTCTTTCTTATCAATTTTAAACTCTTCCACCTCTCCATTGTAGGTAAAAACCTGGTCATCAGATGTGAGGTATTCTCGGTGTTGTTGTACATGTTGCATATATCTGGTCCATTCCCAGAACCTGTGCTGTTCCAGTCACCCCGGCCATCTTCCATTTCATCAGGAGGTCTAGGATGGACTGGATCTGCAAGGGCACCATGTGCAAAGCTCGGCGTAGCCAACACTGCTCTCATCCTGGTGGTCACCTTTGTGTGTGGCTGCATCAATCTTGGTAGACCCTCGGTAACTGAAAAAGGGCTCATGCCCAAAACGTCGATTCTCCTGCTCCTTGGATGCTGCCTGACCTGCTGTGCTTTTCCAGCAACACATTTTTCAGCTCTGATCTCCAGCATCTGCAGTCCTCACTTTCTCCTCGGTACCAAATGTCAAAAATGATACTGAGGTTCTACCTGTCCCTGGTGTTAAGGTTGGGAGTGGCCTTGGCACTGTAGAATGCTCCAAGTAGTTGGATTATTCTGTATCACCTGTACTTTGTGGAGAAATTTGCAAAGAAAAACATCTTTGACCACAAGACCATCAGGAAGCGGTCAGTATGTAGTGACTTTGAGACCATGTGGGAAAAGGAGAGGGTGGATCCTGTCAGGTGGTTTCCTGAGCAGACTATCAAGGTCATTTGTAGAATGCCTCCTGGCAGAACTTGCCAACAAGCACCAAGACATTACTTGGCTGATGGTGAGAAGGGCATGACCTGTGAAATCCTGTGCCACTACACGCTGCTTTTGGTGGGGGCGGTGATAGAGAATGCCCACATCTCTTGCTAGAATATGCCTTTGCTAGATAGGTCTGGAGAGAGATGCTGTGGTTTTTGTTGAGGTTCGTTCCGAGCAGCTCCATGACACAGGAATCTGTGCTGTACAGCCTGTTCCTAGGGACACATACTGAGACAAACATCGACTGCCCACTTGGAGGATCATCAACTTAGTGAAAGGTGCTCTTTGGTCTGCCTGAAACCTGTTGGTCTTCCAGTGCAAGGAGTTGACTTTGAATGTGGCAGACTGGCACATCGCAAGATCCAGGAAAATGTGCTGAGGGATGCAGTAAAGCTTGGGGCACTTGCTGCCAAGGTACAGTGGGGAAAGACTACCGTCTAAGAGATTTTAGCCAAAGTACAATGGGAGACTGTTCAGTTATTGGACCTTCCCAATGCCTCAAGTATATGTGAATAGTATCTTGCATTATGCTCTTTTTTAGAACTGTCATGAAAGCCAATTTCTAATGTTTGTTTGTTTGTCTTCCTTCCTTCCTTCCTATGCAAGGACTGTACAAAACCAAACTGCTTTAGTGATTATGTGTGTATATAAAAATTTTTTTATAAATAAAGTGTATTTTTGAAACTAAAAAAATCAATTTTAAGCTCTTCTCTGTCACAACAATGTGGGCAGCATCTGCCTCTTGGGTAAAGACAGATTCAAGTATTCATTTAACAACCCAGCTATGCCTCCTGTCTCCATGTATGAATCACCTTTTTGGTCCTCATTGTCCCAAATCCTTTTAACATTCTTGTACGATTGATGTACTTATAAAAAACTTAGGGATTTACCTATTTGCTAGTCTTTTTTCATAATCCTTCTTTGCTTCTCTTATTTGCCTTTTCACATCACCTCTGAACCTTCCGTATTCAGCTTGGTTCTCAATTTTATTTTCTCCCTGCCACATGTTGTAAACACACCTCTTTCTTCAACTTACCTTCTCTCTACATTGTCATCTAGGGAGCTTTGGAGTTGTTTGTCCTACCTTTCCCTTTTGAGAGAATATATGTTGTGTGTAATCCATGTTATTTTGAAGGAATTTCTGTATTGCATCTCATAGATAGTACACAGTACTGTTACTCAGTGTCAGTGATGGAGGGAGTGAGTGTGGTGCCAATCAAGTGAGTTTTGTCCTGGATAGTATTAAGCTTCTTGAGTGTTATTGGATCTGCAGTCATCCAGGCAATGTTATTTTTATTCATTTGTGGGACCATGAGTATTGCTTGCTGGCCAGCATTTATTGCCTGTCCCAAGTTGCCCTTGAGATGTGGGGAGTATTCCATCATATTCCTAAATTGTACCTTGTGGATGGTGAACAGGCTTTGTGAAGTTAGGGATGAATTATTGTCTGTGGGATTCACAGTCTAAGACTGCTCTTATAGTCACTATATTTATATAACTGGTTCAGATCAATGTATGTTGATAGGGAAATTCAGTGATGGTAACACCATTGAATATCAAGGCACAATGGTTAGGTTCTCTCTTGTTGGAGATGGTTATTGCCTGACATTTCTGTGGAATGATTGTAATTTTTAACATTTTTCCTTTCTCTTCTCTTTCGCTCTTGGCTGCATGTGTGACTGAATGAGTGTCACAAGCCATTGCCTGGGTTTTGAAACAGGAATAAACCCTTATTTAATCCTCGAGAATTTCCAGCGAGTCATTTTAAATTGGACTTCACAAACAGGATTTAGTGAAACACACCATCATCTGAGAAAAATGAGAAAATAGAATTATAAATTACCCAAAACACATACAGGCGAGAGGGCAGTAAAAATAATTCAACGGTCCTTCTTGTCCTGACACCCACATGCATAAACTATGAGCTGAGAAGCAGATAGTAACATGAGAAAACACTAATCCATCTCACTGAGCAGATGTACTTACTGGTTTTAGGCCCACTTCTATATTTGATCTATATAAAAGCAAGTTTTCCCCAGTTTTGCAATCATGTACCAAAGCATTTTAATGATTTAGTCTTTCACAGGATCTGGGCATCACTGGAAAGGCCAGCAGATGATCTTAGTGGCTCTAGATCATTTCAGAGGGCAGTTAAGAGTGAACTACATTGTGGATCTGGCATCACATGAAGGCCAGGCCTCTCATTTAGACATGGAAGACACTAAGTTCCCTTCCTACAGGATATTAGTGAACCGGATTGTTTTCTTTTCCAACAAGGATCATTTCATGAGCGTCATCCAAGAGAGTATCTCATCTAGAATTGAATTTAAATTCCACTAATTGTCATTTTGCTCATTAATGCTCCAAGAACATTAATCTATGTCTATGGGTTATTGCTCCAGTGACATTACTGCGTCACCATCACCCCTGAAGGCATGACTCTGCTTTTGTGTCAGGAGGGGGGTAATATTTTGTACTTTTTGCAAATCCTTCTAGAATATTGCCCCACTCTATCTATACAACCTCCCCCAGTGCTATAAACATCCTGAAATCCTATCCTTTTCAGCTCAATATTAACCATTTGAGCTAGAGCACTGTGCATTAAGCTGCATTGGTCTCTAGCTCTGCAAGACCCTCCCTGAACTTTTCCTTCAATATTTATCTGAAAACTTCCTTGGCTTTTTACAAATAATCAATTTTTTTCAGATTTGGTGGACAATCAATTCAAATCTTCAACATAATTCATTTTTATTTTGATCAAATCAACTGACATAAGAAATCAAAAATTAAGATTACTGAAAGGAAATATAAAACAGTCTCCTCATTTGGATCCTCAAATCCAATCCACCTATTCCAAGGAGATATAATGTGCTTTCATTTTGAAAGAATTTTTTTTAAGAACCAAACCTTGTGTTTCATTTTGTGACAGATGCAATGTATTTGATTCTAAAACTCGAAACATCATTCATTAAGTGTAATAACGACATCATCGTGCTCTCCCTTCCATAACATTTCGCCCTGAAAGTCTAGCAGTCCATGCTTCCTGGCCCTCATCAAAATCCCAACGACTTTATCTGAGACAGTAACATATCTGTCAAACAGATTGCCAAAGGTAACCCTGGTTTTCCCATCCACTCCCAGTATCCCCATGGTCCTGATAATGAAGCACATCTCCTGCATTTCCTTGTACACGTGTTCCTGAGCTCGCTGGCCTCTCTCTGCCGTCTTGCTTCCCTCCTTTGGCTGTCCATAGCCCTGATCTCCCTTCTTCAATCGGAGGTTTTTGGCATAATCGTAGTCAAACTCATCACTGAAAGGGTTTGTCTTTTGCCTCTCAATGTGATCCTCGGCCCATCTCAGCCAGGCCTTCTTCAGGTCTTCCATCGTGCGCACTTGGGAATTTGGGACTGATCTCTTCCTTTTCCCTCTGTCAGCTGCATCATCCTTCTTTTTAGGTTCTTTCTCCTTCCTTTTCTCTCCTCCACTGCTCCTGTCTTCGCCAGTCACGCTGCCTTTCTCTTCCTTCTCCCACTTCTCCCAAGTTTGTGAGATCTCCGATGCCTTCTTGTGACACAAACGCCTCCTTGTCGGTGACCTGTTGGCCAAAAATGGTTTTGGTGCCACATCTGGTTCTGTCTGATTGAAACGGTCAGCCATGAAACTCACCAGCTCGTTACTCCCTGACTTGGATCTGTTATTTACTGTTTTAGTGACTGGAATAGTTCTGATGCTCAGTTCTGTTCCTTGAGATCCACTCAGCTCCTTGCTAGAATTCACATTTCTGCCAGGCCGGGTGCTTTCGGGTTTAATTTGGAGAACCTTTGCTGGCCTTTCCTGCTTGGTGATCCAGCTTCTGTTTTCCTTGACAGGGTCATCATCTTTAAAACCTTCAGGGAGCCAGCCTTGAGGCTCTGATTTCTGTCTTAGCGAATGCTCATTTGCCCATTTCTGCCAGTTTTTGGCCAAACTGTTCACCAGGGAGACGCACCTGAATTTCTTGATGGCTTTACTGGCTGGTCTTGGAGACCTGGTTTCGGTATTCATTGTGGCGTGAGCAGCTCACAGAGCGAGGAAGTATGTGTTCAGCCTTGTTGAGCTTTAACTCAGCACTGGATGAGATTGATTTCAGCTGCTTTATATAGAACGTTGATTGGAAGGTATTTAAAGCATGAGCGGTATTTCAGTTTCAGGACAAGCTCCTGGCTCAGTCTGAGCCATGGAAATGTACCCATCACAGATAGGCTTTCACTCTGAGGACTTGGCTGTGCTCCAGTCTCTGCAAAATTATGTCAAGCTACATTCTATATTAAAGTGACAGGTGGACAGAGACAGGATTAGTGCAGTCTATCTGATCCAACTAACTCACATCCAGCGGAGTCTCTCTCAAGACGAAAGCAATATTATCTGGGGCAAAACAATGCTGCAACAGTGGAAGGAAGAATACAGGGTTAATATGGTATGGCAACTTTGTGGTTATATTACCAGACCAGCAATCCTGAGCCTTAAACTAATGATCCAAAGAATATGAGTTCATATGCCATGAGAATAAAGATTTACAAGGATGTTGCCAGGGTTGGAGGATTTGAGCTATAGGGAGAGGCTGAACAGGCTGGGGCTGTTTTCCCTGGAGCGTCGGAGGCTGAGGGGTGACCTTATAAAGGTTTACAAAATTATGAGGGGCATGGAAAGGGAAGTAGACAAAGTCTTTTCCCTGGGGTAGGGGAGTCCAGAACTAGAGGGCATAGGTTTAGGGTGAGAGGGGAAAGATATAAAAGAGACCTAAGGGGCAACTTTTTCCACAGAGGGTGGTACGTGCATAGAATGAGCTGCCAGAGGAAGTGGTAGAGGTTGGTACAATTGCAACATTTAAGAGGCATTTGGATGGGTATATGAATAGGAAGGGTTTTGAAGGATATGGGCCAAGTGCTGGCAGGTGGAACTAGATTGGGTTGGGATATCTGGTCGGCATGGACCGAAGGGTCTGTTTCCGTGCTGTACATCTCTATGACTCTAAGTGTCTATGAGGTTGTTGGATTGTCTTTTAAAAGCTCATCTGGTTCATGAATGTGTTTGGATCACTATTCTCGCCCAGTTGATATGTGACTCCAGCCCAGATGAGTGTGGTTAACAAGTAACTACCCTCCAAAGTCATCTATAAAGCCTCAGAGTAATGATGAACAATTGTGCTAATTTGTTAAGTTTTCACTAAGATAAATAATTTAGCAAACTCAATTTATCAGAACTTAAAATGATTACAAAAGAACCATAGGCAAATGAGGGAAAATATATCTCAATGGTAGAAGTGGCTTGGATTTGGATACACAGCCTGATGAGTTGTTGGCTACAGCTTTATAGCTTTCAGAAGGGAACTGGACAGTACACAATGCAGGAAAAATTGCCATTGTATGGGGGAGAAAGTGATACAGACTCAATGAGTAAATAGTGTAATTCTGTACGATACAGCTTCAAGATTCTCATCAACAATGTGAATGAATATCCTAGAAGCCCATTTGGCTCCCAATGCACTTTCCCCTGTGCCTAAGAATTATATTTCAATTGACAAACACAGCAGGGAAGGACGTGATCCATTGACCTTGAAGCATTAATTTGGAGAGATGCTGTTGACCCTCTAGCTAATTGGTTTATGTCAGACATTTTTTTTAAGAGCTCTGACAAAAACAGAAATTACTGAAAAAACACAGCAGGTCTGGCAGCATCTATGGAGAGGAAAAAGAGTTAACATTTCAGATCCAGTGACCCTTCTTCAAAATTAATTGTAGCTAGGAAAAGTTTGGTATATATGCTAAAGATGGAGTCAGGGTGGGGGAGGAGTAAACAATAGATAGAGATGGAGCCATTGAGAGAGAAAAACAGTTGGGCAGACAAGGAATGGGAGAATAAATAGCAGCTAATGGTGATTATTAATGGATGATAATGGGTTGTTTGTGGCAGAAACCCATGTGATGACAAGACCTGATGCGTGGAGGTTGGGGTAAGGACTGAGGGGAGGTGGTCAGATCCTAAAATTATTGAATTTAATATTGAATCCAGAAGGCTGCATGGTTCCCAAACAGAAAATGAGACACTGTTCTTCCAGCTTTTGCTGAGTTTTGCTGGAGCTGCAGCAAGCCTGAGACAGAGATGTTGGCCAGGGAACACGATGGTGCATTGAAGTGGCAGGCAACTGAAAGCTTGGGGTCATTTTTAAGGATAGAACCTAGGTGTTCTGCAAAGGGGTCACCCTGTCTGTGTTTCATCTCTCCAATTAGAGGAGACCACAATGTGAGCATAGAACGCAGTAAACTAGATTGAGTAAGTGCAGGTAAACCGCTACTTCAACTGGAAGGTGTGTCTGGGGCCTTTGGGGACAAAGTAAATGGGCAGGTGTTATACCTTCTGTGATGGCATGGGAAGATGCTTTGGGGATGTGGGGAGGTGTTGGGAGTGGATCAAGGTATCCTTGAGGAAACAGTCCCTGTGAAAGGCTGACGAGAGGGGAGAGGAATATGTGTTTGGTGGTGGCATCTGGCTAAAGGTGGCGGAAAAGGTGGCTAATGTGGATACTGTTGGGATGGTAACGGGAATAAGGGGGACCCTTTCACCTCTGAGGGGGTGAAGCCTAAAGTGCAAGAGATGGGTTGGACATGGCTGAGGGCCCTGTCAGCCACAGTGGTGTCAATAGGTTATAAAATCCAAGAGAAAAAATTCAAATTATCCAGGCTCAATTCTCTCACCACAGGAGATGCCTGATCTGTTAAACGTTTTCTACTTTGGAATCTTCTCAGGGGTTTGAGCAACATGGGCTATGGTGAGATGTGTGGCAGAATTAGACAGGAAACCTGGTAAGGATGTTCTTAACATTGGCACTGTCTTGCTCCACCTTTTCTGTTTTATTACACTGTAGCATGGAGAGTTTCTCACCAGGCGGCAGCAAATTGCCAATTAAGGGGAATTATTGTTTGTGAAATGCCTTGCTGGTGGCCCAATGCACCTTATAAATCAGCTTTCAATCTTTCCAAACTCACTAAACAGGCTATTGATATCAAGGAAAAGTGACATGGAAACCAGGGGTGTAGCCGGATTCTGCCCGCCACTTGCTCCAAACAACTGGTGATGGCATCCAGCTGGAGGTATCGGAAGTGACGATTAATCATGTGGATGCTGCTGCGATGGTAGGTGAGAACAAGGGGACCCTTTTACTGTTGTGGGGCTGACATCTCAGGGCACACTCTATGAGCACCAGCCTCACACATTCCATGCCCATGGACACTGCATCCAATATATGCCAACCTCGAAGAACCCTCATGGCACACTCTCATGATCCACTTATAGCATGCCTCTACACCTCAGTGCAGGAGCTAAGGTTGCAATTGTAATTGTTACCATTGTAATGCTGCAGCAAGGAAACAATGTTCTCAGGGACACACACCCAGCTCATGGACTGGGCCATGCAGTATCTTTGGTCTCTTCACTCGCTCTCACAGTGTTCAATCTCTTGGAGCCTGCCTGGATGCTTACAGCATCCTTGGCCAGCATTGTCTTGCTCTGCCTTTTTGCATTTTGCCTCCTCAGCCAGAGATACAAAGCTGATATAACTTCAGTCTTGCCATACCATTTACCTCAGCCACATCATGGTTGTTAGCAGTTCTCAGTCAAATCATGGGGGATAAACCTCGCTCAGGGATCCGGGCACAATAAGTCAAGGGCAGCCTCTGGTACTAGTCCAGGGGTGAAAAATAGCCAGTCAGTGACTGAGAAAGTTACTGTCAGAATGCTGTTCAAATGAGGAGTGAGGAGCTGAACGTTGGGCAGACCACTAACCTTTCTTGAATCTTTTTGCCTGATTGTGTGCTGTATTCCACCTGGTACTGTTGGTGCAGGTAGGGAGGATTCCCTACTGAGTGAGTAGGAAGCACAGAGGGCATGCAGGGCTAGCGGTGCCAGGAATTGAGATGGGTGACAACAAAAGTGAGAGTGGTAAAACAAGAGCCTCAGTGGGAGATGGGTATAGAAGCAGAGATAGAGTGAGAGGGACACTCTATCAGTGCACCACTCTGTCAGCAGAACCAGGATCTTGCCCACACGAAGAGTTGCTGATTTCCCCCATCTGCTACATCTGTGGCAAATGTCAGGACACCATATCAGGCAGCTCCAGATTGATGGTGTTTGTCCAGGTATTTACTAGGATCATGGTGTCATAAGTGAGTTCTAAAATAACCTGGCATAATGAGTTGTTCTGGGAAAAAGCACATGGTAAGATGTGACCAGAATCAGACATGAGAGTACTGTAGGTGCGGGGTAGGGAATTAATGAAACAGGTTTGGTAAGAAGCAGTAAGAAAACTCAGTAAGAAGGCCTCATGGTGAAAATCCTTTAAGAATCTCAATGCAACTTGAACTTAGCAAAAAAAATTTAAGATTCAGCCCCAAGACTTTTCTGTTTTCATATTAGTTCCATGTTGCAGTTGGACTTGGGGAACGTTTCGGTATAGTGGTAATGCCATGGATTAGTAATCCCCAATGATCTGGGAACATGGGTTTGAATCCCATCATGGCAGATGGTGAAGAATGAACTCAATCAGGAAATAATATTGAATTAAAAGCTAGTTCAATGGTGACCACGTAAACACTGTCAATTGTTCACTGGGAAGGAAATCTGACATCCTTAGTCAGCCTGTTGTGATTCTCACAGCAACGTGATTGGCTCTTACTGTTCTCTGAAATGGCCAACCAAGCCACCCAGGCACAAATAGGGATCAGCAATGACTGCTATCCCAGCCAGTGACACCTACCTCCTGTGAACATATGCCTTTGGGAGGCAGGAAGGCTATGAGAAACTAATTGGTGCCTACAAGAGTGATAAAGCAGTTCTTTCAGAATAGACAGTGTTCATGGCAAATTGTGTTGACAGCATGTACAGGATCCTCAATGGAAATAGCTCTATGATGAGGCAATGAAGCATAATAGACAGGAAAGTTACTGCAGAGTGACCCGTGTGATATTTTTGTGTGGATGCTGTATGTGTGCAATCTCCTGTGCTATGTATCACTCATCCACAACAGAAGATTACAAGCACTGATGTTCCTGTGAGTCATGTACTTCATTTGTTCCACGTAAACGGTTTTGAACCTGTTGAAATCATGTCCAGAAATATAGCAGTGTCATATCCAACCTTAAAGGGACCACATCTTCACCAAAATTTGCTGCCAGGATAGTAGCAGTTTAATGAGACTTGCCATTAATAATGAACAAATTGTCCAACATCTCGAAGTTAGAGAGAGTTACCCTGTGAATTACAGATCACTGCAAATTTGAAGAAATTGCACTGCTTGCTAACGGCCTCACTGTGTGTTTGTGAAGTTGTTGGATTTTTAAAGATTATTCATGGGAAATGGGTATCAATGGCTGTTCATCCCTTGTTGCCTTGAGAAGGTGTTGGTTAGCTACCTTCTTGAATTGCTGTTGTCTGTTTGGTGTCAGTACACTCACAGTGCTGCTTGTGAGAAAGTTTCAGATTTTGACCCAGTGTCAATGAAGGAACAGTGATATAATTTCAGGTAAGAACAGCAAGTAGCGTGGAGGGGAGCTTGCAGATAGTAGCATTTCTATGTACCTGCTGTCTTTGACCTTCTAGATGGGAGTGGTCATGGGTCTGTTCTAAAGAAGGGTCACTGGATCTGAAATGTTGACTCTGCTTTCTCTCAAAAGATGCTGGCAAATCTGCTGAATTTCTCCATTTTTGTTTCAGATTTCCACCATTGACAGTTTTTTAGTCTCATTGTCATATTATGGGTTAGGAAGGTGCTGTCTAAGGAGCTTTGGTGAATTTCTGCAGTGTATCTTGTAGATAGTACACGCTGTGTCAGTGGTGGCCTTGCGAATTGTGGACAGGCTTTGGGGAGTCAGGAGGTGAGTTGCTCACTGCAGAATTCCTAGCACCTGACCTGTTCTTGGAGCCACTACATTTATATAGTGAGTCCGGTTGAGTTTCTGGTCAATGGTAACCCTAAAGATGTTGATAGTGGGGGTAACACCATTGAATGTCAAGGGGCAATTCTTAGATTCTCTCTTGTTGACAATGGTCATTTCCTGGCAGGCATGTGGCACAAATGTTACTTGTCAGTTGTCAGCCAAGCTGGGATATTATTATTTATTATACTGTCAAATATCATCATATTTGAATATTGACCATAGTATTTCCTTATCCAAAATGTTGTGGATGGTTGCTGAACATTGTGTAACCATTAATGAACATATCCATTTCTGACCTTACGGTAGAGGCAAGGACATTGATAAAGCAGCTGAAGATGGCTGGTCTAGGAAACTACCCTGAGGAACTCATGGAGCTGAGATGACTGATCTCCAACAATCACAACCATCTTCCTTTGCACTAGGTATGACTTCAACCAGCAGAGAGACTTGCTTCAGATTCCTATTGGAAACATTGGAGCCAACTCTAGTTTTGCTTAGGATCCTAGATTCCATACTTGTCAAATGTGGTCTGAATGTGTACCTTTAAGAGAGAGTGAATGCTGTTTTGCACTGAAAGCTTACAAGAACCTGTCATATGACTAGCTAGCAGTCCCAGAATGTACTGTAAAATTGAAAATATCTAACATTTGGCTGTGAAAATGGATATCTGAGTTGTTTTGACAACCATTTGAAGCTAACTAATCAGTTTAAATTATGCCCCAGGATACTAAAACCCAATCAAGTTTGAATTTATTGTTTTTGCCAACCGTGAACCAATAGGCTGATCCGATGTTTGGGTATAAAGAAGCAGACATTTTGAAAGTTAGACAGAGAGCAAACTGCCATCAAGAAAAACTGCCATTCAATCTTCACTCTATCAAAAGTACCTTTCTTATATGAAACATCTTTGCAGTAAAGACAGAGGATGACCCAGGGAGATCTTCAGCTGAAAGAAGGAGCACGATGGCACAGTGGTTAGCATTGCTGCCTCACAGCGCCAGAGACCCGGGTTCAGTTCCCGCCTCAGGCAATGGTCTGTGTGGAGTTTGCACATTCTCCCAGTGTCTGCGTGAGTTTCCTCTGGGTGCTCCAGTTTCCTCCCACAGTCCAAAAATGTGCAGGTTAGGTGAATTGGCCATGCTAAATTGCCCATAGTGTTAGGTGAAGGGGTAAATATAGGGGAATGGGTCTGGGTGGGTTGCTTTTCGGAGGGTCGGTGTGGACTTGTTGAGCCAAAGGGCCTGTTTCCACACTGTAAGTAATCTAATCTAATCTAAAAGGAGGACAACTGAGGAGACAGCTACTATGTGATTTTGAAATTAAGTTCATATAATTTTAATACAGGTTTTTATGAGAACAGTATATTGTTACTGAGTTGGAGGCAGATAACAAGCGTTTAAGAGAAAGGAGGTTTAGAGTTGTAAATAGTTGGTTAATGTTCACTTTTAGAGCAAAGGAATAAATTGATATTATTTTCTTTAAGTAGCGGAAGTTGGGAGTTCTCTGTCACTCATTTATTTTTGTAAATATATTTATTAGCAATTTTTTTTAACTTTTCAAACATATAAAATTATTGAAAAAAATGATCAATCACAAATATCAATATAAAGAAAAAAAACACAAATTACAATACAACTACTATCTACTAACTACTAACCTACTCTATAATACAAAGCAAACCCTAAGACTGTGCAAAGCAACACCAAAAAAAAAGAAAAGCCAAAAAACCCCACAAAATACAGAACAGCTATGCTCGGCGCAAGGCTCCCAAACATAGGAACGGGAGCATTGTATACATACCCATATTAACTCGGGAGACACCCTTCAGGGCCCAGGGCTTGACAAATCTAATCATCCTGGTTAAACAAATGCCCTAGTTAAGATAACTGATAAATCTATATCCAAATAACTCAAGTAGGGCTGTCATGTCTTATAAAAATTGTCTGTTGTGTGGTGCACCATGTTTGTGAAAAAGTCCAAAGGAATGTGCTCCATAATTAATGTCTGCTATCCCAGCAAGCCCGGAGGGTTCTCGTCACTCATACTTTAACAAATTATGAGGCGACGTGAGCTTTTCTGGGTGTTTGGATTAATGTACAGAAGGGTTCACCACTGTATTGTAACACTGACTTCCAACAATCACAACCATCTTCCTTTGCCCATCTTCCTTTGCACCAGGTATGAATTCAACCAGTGGAGAGACTTCCCTCTGATTCCTGTTGGAAACTTTAGAGCTGACTCCAATTTTACTTAGGACCCTAGATTCCATACTTGTCAAATGTGGTTCTAATGTCAAGCGTAGTTAGTCTTACCTCACTTTTGAATAGCTGAGTTCAAATTCCCTGGCAGCCATGCTGAGATATGAACTCCTATTTCCAGACCATCAGTCCAAGGCTCAGGATTACTAGCCCAGTAATATAACTACTGTGCTATCATCTAAGAGAAAGTGAGGACTGCAGCTGCTGAAGATCAGAGTCAACCACACTCTTCGACTACTGTGCTTTCATATTTGTGGTTCAAAAGAAATATGTGTATTTGTGTATTTCTTTTCATGGGACGACTCAAAATATTTTCCAACTAATTAAGTCCTTTTCAAATGTGGCCACCAGTCACTATAAGAGTCACTATCTTTGAGGTCGCTTCTGCACTGAAACAGAGTGTCCTGGCTCTCGACATTTATGCTAGTTTTCCAAGCTCAGCATGGGCAGGATAGGGTTTAATTTTCCCAGTTATGGTCCTATCATGACACGTTCATGCAAATTATATGATTGTTCCCTGATCCTCTGGTGTAGTCATGGCCAGACAGGAACACCCAGTACGTATGACACCCAATGAGAATCAGTAAGCTCTGACAGTAGACTCATTGAGTACATTCAAGGTAGAGGTGAGTAGATTTTCAGATACTAAGGAAAACATAGAAAATTCAGGAAGCTGGAGTTGGCACGGTTGATCAGCTCTGCTGTATTGACTGGTGGAGCAGGCTGGAGGACTACATGGCCTGCTTCAGCTCTAATTCTTTTTGACTAATGTGAATATATTATCTACACCTTTTCAAACAATTATCGGGAATATTTAACAACCACCTAAATCTAGTAAAAGGCATTTAGATCAGAACTGAAGCGTGTCAGGGATGTCAAGACATTGGAGAGAGTGCAGGGAATCTTATCCAAAATCCAGTTCAGAGGAGAGACTGTGAATCCTGGTTGTTCAGCTCAGTCCAGGGAATGTTAAGGACACATTTAATAGATGTTTTCAGAATTAATTTTATTTGTTGTAAAGTAGGGAGAAACTGCAGCAGGAGGGTTGGGAAAGAGAGGACAGAGATTTAAATTAAATGGTTAAAAGGACCAGAGGTGGAGATGAGGTGGAATGTTTTCATGTAGTGAATTGTGATTTGGAGTGTGCTGCCTACAAGGGTGGTCAAAAGTAGATTCTAAAAGTAAACTTCCAAAGGAAAGAGTACTTAAAAGGAAAAAAAGTTACAGGTCTGTGGAAAAGTAGTGAGAAGAGTGGGACTAATTGGCTAATTAAAATCGGCAGTAATGGATTGGACAGCCAAGAGCTTTTGTGACACAGTGAAAGTTTTCTTATCTGTGGACCAGAGGTCTGTGTTCAAGGTCAACTTGCTCTGTGTTATAACATGTCAGAACAAGTGTTTAAAAATCTTTTTTTTTAATTTGTCAGCCATTTGTCAACCATCCATTGAATTCCATGGTATTGTCCCTCTCCCACATTAGAAAAGATGCACCACAGAAAGAAGCCATTGGGCATTTCATATCCACCCTGGCTCACTGCAATTATTAATATTAGCTGTTTGTTATTAAACAACACCACCCCTGAGTAAGGATCCACTGAGGGCGGGGAAAAAAGTGGGTTAAGTTGCTTTCGCTGGTTTAGAAAATAATATTCCCAAGGTGTGGCTGTCGCTGTCCAGGCCACCATTTCCTATTCATCCTGAGTTGCCCCTCAGGGAGATAGTGAGCGAACTTTCTGAACTTCTGTGATCTGTAAGGCTCTCAGAAGATAAGGGACTTCCAACATTTTGATGATGGAGGAACTGTCATATATTTCCAAGTGAGGGTCATAAAGCTAAAATAATTCTTATCCAACATCTCAATGTCAGGCCAAGCTCCTCATAGCATTATTCTATTTATAGAAGGTTGTAAATTACTTTAATAAATTCTGATGAAGAAAGTACATACAGCATGACTTGTGACGTTATCTGGGAGGTTAAGTTTCACAGCCTGTGTAATTTTGCAGTAAATATCGATTGCATTTTCTTTAAAACTGTCCAGTTATAATGGTGGCAACGCAACCAATGAATTAATTTTCCTCACACAGCTGTCACTGATATCATTAGGGAATTTCTGTTTGGTGACATTTGAAAATTAGGGGCAGTGATTGACACTGGTCCTGGTTTTACATGTTCCCACACTGTTTGGAGTTGGGGTGTGGGTGGAGGTGGTGGTAGGGTGGCAATTAAAGAAAGAAGGATTTGTACATCTACACAGTGCCTTTCACAACTTTGGGATCTTTTAAGCCAATGAAGAACTTTGAAGTGTAGTCGCAGTTATAATGTAGGGAACACCATTGCCAACTTTCAAACAGTGATCACCCATGGCAGCAATGTGATGGTTGTTTTTGTTTATTTTTTTATTTATTTGTGGGACGTGGGTGTCACTGACAAGGCCAGCATTTATTGCCCGTTCATAATTATCCAGAGGGAATATAGTATTCAAAGGATCTTTGTGTCCACCTAAGGATCTTAGTACACCTCTATCTGAAAGACAGAGGAGCATAAGAAATTGAAGTTGCAGTCCTGAAGAAGGGTTACATCCAAAATGTCAACTTCTCCACCTCCTAATGCAGCCTGGTTTGCTGTGTTCTTCCAGCCTCCTGCCTGTCTATTATATTGTCCCTCGAGTCTTTTCTGCCCATTCATGTGGATTGTGAGTGATCCTTAGTCTCATGTCCATTTCCTTCCTCATCTCGTGATTCTAAAGATCTATTGATCTCAGTCTTGATTGTTCAAACTGACTGAACACCTACAGCTATCATGGTTAATGTATTTCAATGTGAATGAAGAAATGTCTCCTTATCTCAGGCACGTCATCCTAACATTGTACCTCTTGTTGCTGCATTCACGGACACTGTTGGAAATATAGCCCTCCCTGCACTGGGAGGGTCAGCCCGAATTCTGTGCTAGAGTCTTTGGAGTAGAATTTGAATGTACAACCTCTGACTCAGAAACAACAGTGCTACAGAAACTAAAATGTGGAAAATTACTGCTCCATTCCCAATTTTGCTGCTAATTTGCATCTCCCAATATCAAACTGGGCTAGAAAAAAAGAGGAACAGCAGTGCTAGAGTCTTTGGAGTAGAATTTGAATGTACAACCTCTGACTCAGAAACAACAGTGCTACAGAAACTAAAATGTGGAAAATTACTGCTCCATTCTCAATTTTGCTGCTAATTTGCATCTCCCAATATCAAACTGGGCTAGAAAAAAAAGAGGAACAGCAGACACCCTTTTCAACACACAGATCGGTGCCCCATTGCAACTTTAGCTGGAGTTCTAACTGGTGGGGATAATGACAGCTTTCCCCTCATGAAGGCTGGTGTATTCCCTCAAGTCTTACAGTGAAAACTTGGATCTCCTTTACATTGGGCCACACCTCTCCTCCTGATCTTTAAAGGCACTCTTCCCTTAACAAGTTGATCCCGTCAGAGGTCTTCCCTACTAACTGTAGGTGGTCCTTGCCCCTATCACCCATCCCCTCACCACAGCACGGGTCCCTGATTGCATCCTTCTGCCATAAGATTAAATATCTGGTAAGGCCATAGAAAAAGACAACAGCCCTGGGCAACCCCCCACAGTAGTATATCCTGTCCAAATGTCAGGGTAAATCCAATCAGTGCAATTACTGCCCTATTAGCATTCATCAGCAAAATGATAGAAGGTGGCCTTGATAGAGCTGTCAAGCAGCACATACCTCAGCAGTAACCTGCTCACACATCCTCAGTTAGGGTTTTGCCAAGGTCACTCCAGATCTCATTACAGCCCTGGTCCAAACATGGATAAAAGATCCAAACATGAGATGAGGTGACAGGGTCTGCCCTCGACATCAAAGCAGCACATATGACTGAGTGTGGCAACAACTGGAACCAATGGGGATCAGGAGAAAGCTTTCCACTGTTATCTGGCAGGGAGGATGATGGTGGTCACTGTTAGAATCGGACAACTCAGTTCCAGCATAGCAATATCTCCCTTCCCTTTTTCTAATTATGTTAACAAATACATTGCAAATTAGTATATATAGACAAAACATTATCATAGAATATAAAACAATACAGGACAGGAATAGGCTCTTTGACCCACCATATCTGTGCCAATCATGATGCCATTCCAAACTGATCCCATCTGCCTGCACATGCTCTGTATCCATTTATTCTGCATATGCAAGGTTCTATCTAAATGCCTCTTAAACATTGCTAGCATATCTGCTTCTACCACCTCTCCTTGCACTGCGTTCTAGGGACCTACTACCCTCTGTGAAACAAAACTTGTCTCTCACATCTCCCTTAAACTTTCCCCTCTCTCCTTAAACCTCTGGCCTCTAGTATTTGACATTTCCACCCTAGGAATAATGCCTCGATTACTCACCCTATCCATGCGGCTCATAATTTCATATACTTCTATCAGGTCACCCCTCAGCCTTCGACGCTCTAGCGAAAAAGATCCAAGTTTGACCAGCCTCTCCTGATAGCTAATACACTCTGAGCCAGGGAAAATCTTGGTAAATCTGCTTTTCATCCCCTCCAAAGCTCCCACATCCTTCCTATAGTGTGGCAATCAGAACCGCACACAATCCTCCAAATGTGACCTAACCAAAGATTTATATAGCCGCAACATGACTTGTCAACTTTTATGCTCAATGGCCCGACTGATGAAGGCAAGGATGCCACCTTAATCATTTATGCTGCCACTTTCAGGGAGATATGGACTTGCACCCCAAGATCCCAATGTATGTTAATGCTGCTAAGGGTCTGACCATTTACTGTATATTTCCCTCTCGTAATTGACCACCCAAAATGCATCACCTCACACTTGTCCAGATTAATCTCCACCTGCCATTTCTCTGCCCAACTTTCCAGCTGATCTATATCCTGCTGCATCCTTTAATAACCTTCCTCTTATCCACAACTCCGCTAATTTTTATGCTGCCTATAAATTTACTAACAAGATCACCTATGCTTTCATCCATATCATTTTTATATATATTACAAACAATACAGGTCCCAACATTAATGCTTGCCAAACACCACCAGTTACAGACCTCCAGTCAGAAAGACACCTCTCCACAAATACCTTCTAGCTTCAATGAACAAGACAATTTTATATACAGCTTGTCAACTTCCCATGGATCCCATGTCACTTAATCTTCTGGACCAGCCTTCCATAAGGAAACCTTGTCAAATGCTTTAGACAACACCCTCTGCCCTACCATCATCAATCATCTTTGTTACTTCCTCAAAAAACTCATGCTTGTGAGACCTCCTGTGAATAACGTCATACTGACTGTCCCTAATTAGTCCATTCTTCTCCAAATGCAAGTAAATCCTGTGTCTAAAAAATCTTCTCCAGTAATTTCCCTACCACTGATGTAATGCTTGCAGACCTATAATTTCCTGGATTATCCCCATTGACCTACTTAAACAAAGGAACAACATTGGCTATTTGCAATGTTCTGGAGCCTTGGTTGTGGCTAAAGATTCTGTCAAGACCCCAGTAATCTCCCCCCTTGCCTCCATCAGTATCCTGGAATAGATCCCATCAGGCCCTGGAGACTTATCTACCTCAATGTTTTTCAAGACACCAACACTTCCTCCTGTATTATTAAGCTCAAAGCACCTAACAGGTTCTTTAAGGTCTGCCCAAATAATTACAAGAAGACATGTGCATTTGATATGAAGCAGATTCATTCACCTAATCTACTTAATAAATATTAGAGACATATGCAAACAAATGAGTGAATCTATTAGCTTAAACTATACAGTATACATATATACATTGACAAGTGAGTCACATACTAGCTTCTGACCATCAGGGATGTTGGTAATAGTGGCACTTGGAACTCCAGCTCAGGTTCCATGGCACCGGTCTCATGAACCTCAGCCCAATGGTGTAAAGTCCGAAGAGTATGTCAAAATTTCCCCGATATTAATACTATTCTTAATCTAAGATTATGTGCTGAATCTCCATTCGATAATGCTTGCAGTACTTTTCCAGACATCCCACTGTGCAGAAAATAAGTTGAAAACATCTCCAGATAGCTCTATGTTAACTAAAAACATGGTTTCCACAGACAATCATGGTTATACAGCTACCTCCCATCTACAAGGATCTCAGTGAGTCCCTCTCTCTCTGCACTCCCCAGGTCATCTCCTCTGCCCTGAAGCTCTTCAGCCATTGCAAGGATGCCGAACTTGAAGAAGCTCTCCTCCTCCCTCTACAAGGATTTCAGTGAGTCCTTCTCTCACTACACCCCCCAAGTCATCTCCTCTGCCCTGAAGCTCTTCAGCCACGTCCTGAGACAAACTCGCTACTACAGCCACATCTCTTTCCTCTCCTCTACCGGACAACTCAAATGGCCTCCTTCTTCAAAGACCGCAATTTCCCCTCTGACGTGGTCGATGACGCTCTCCACCACATCTCCTCCATTTCCTGCACCTCCGCCCTTGAATCCCGCCCCTCCAATCGCCACCAGGACAGAACCCCACTAGTCCTCACCTTCCACCCCACCAACCCCCGGATACATTGTATCATCCTCCGTCATTTCCGCCACCTCCAGACAGACCCCACCACCAGGGATATATTTCCCTCTCCACCCCTATCAGCATTCAGGAGAGACCACTCCCTCCGTGAC
>NC_057729.1:56814791-56830582 GCF_004010195.1 Chiloscyllium plagiosum | reverse complement strand
GCTGGTACAATTGTAACATTTAAGAGGCATTTGGATGGGTATATGAATAGGAAGGGTTTGGAGGGATATGGGCTGGGTACTGGCAGATGGGACTAGATTGGGTTGGGATATCTGGTCGGCATGGACTAAAGGGTCGAAGGGTCTGTTTCCATGCTGTACACCTCTGTGACTCAATAATACCTTTTGGAAAGCCACGTAGGTCACATCATCAGCATTACCCTAGTCAACTGTAACCATCTCCTCAAAATAAAAATGAGCAAACTGAGCATACATAAGTTTCCCTCTAGAAACCTGTTGGCTCACCATAATTAGCTCACATTTATCCAAGTAACAATTAATTCCCTCCCCCCCTACCTTTTATCTCAGCCCGCTTGGCACACCAGCCTCATTCCTGAAGAAGGGTTTATGCCCGAAACGTCGATTCTCCTGCTCCTCGGATGCTGCCTGGCCTGCTGTGTTTTTCCAGCACCACATTTTTCAACTCCACCTCCCAGCTACAACAAGTATGTCTTTTTTCTGACTAGGCCTATTTTCATGTATTTTTCCGCTTTGCTTCAATTGTTCATTGCCATGAGCAATTAAAGTTAACAATTAACCCTTAATGGTCTGGGTGAAGACATCAATTTTAAGCCCAACACTACACCTCCTTCTTAATATCCGCATGCCCCAAAAAATCAACATGCTACTTCCTAACTTTACCATCACCCATGTCCTTCTCCTTGGTGAATACTGATGAGAAGTTTGAATTATTTCCCTTTGTCTCACTTTCTCCTTTTTAAAGTGCCATTTTTTTTTGTTTATTTCCCCCAAAGTTCCAAAACAATGCAACAGCTTAGAAAACAATAATTACTGCTCTTAGAATTCAAGAAATCAGCTCCTGCACTGAAAACACTTCAAAAAGGAGCAGCTCTAACAGCCACAAATTTTTCCTATCCTCGATCTTGGATTAATGGTAAGGTCCTCGGGATTATTGCTGAATAAAGAAACCTTGGAGTGCAGGTTCATAGTTCCTTGAAAGTGGAGTCTCAAGTAGACAGGATAGTGAAGGCGGCATTTGGTAAGCCTGTCTTTATTGGTCAGTGCATTGAGTACAGGAGTTGGGAGGTCATGTTGTGGCTGTATAGGACATTGGTTAGGCCACGTTTAGAATACCGTATGTAATTCTGGTCTCCTTACTCATGAAAGAATGTTGTGAAATTTGAAAGGATTCAGAAAAGAATTACAAGGATGTTGCTAGGGTTGGAGGGTTTGAGGTATAGGGAAAGGCTGAATAGGCTGTGGCTATTTTCTCTGGAGCATTGGAGGCTGAGGGGTGACCTTATAGAGGTTTATAAAATCATGAGGGGCATGGATAGGATAAATAGACCTTGGGGTGGAGGAGTCCAAAACTAGATGACATAAGTTTAAGGTGAGAAGGGAAAAATTTAAAAGGGACCTAAGAGGCAACTTTTTCACGCAGAGGGTACTGTGCGTATGGAATGAGCTGCCAGAGGAAGTGGTGGAGTTTGGTACAACTACAACATTTAAAAGGCATCTGGATAGGTATATGAATAGGAGGGATTTAGAAGGAAATGGCCAAATCCTGGCAAATAGGACTAGATTTATCCAAGATAGCTGGTCAGCATGAACGAGTTAGACCAAAGGGTCTATTTCTGTGCTGTACACTTCTATGACTCTAACTACTCATTAAGCACCTCACCTATTGTACTAGTCCCACACATAAATTCTCTCCTTTCTCCTTGAGTATACCTGCCCTTTCACTAGCGACTATATTCCCCCTTAAATACATATAAAATGCCTTGGGAATCTCCTGAATTCTATTGCCAGGAATATTTTATGCCCCCTTTATGCCCTCATCATTCCGTATTTAAGTTCTTCTCTGCTTCCTTTATACTCCTCAAGCACCTTGTTTGATTTCAGTTTCTTAAACTTTACAAATACTTTTTTTTCCTAAACTTTCAATATCTCTTATCATCTGGGATTCCCAAATATTACCATCCTTATCTGTCACCCCCACAGGAACACGTTGGTCCTGAACTCTGATCAACTAGCCTTTAAAAGACTCTCACATGTCAGATGTGGATTTAACCTCAAGCAGCTGCCCCTAATCTAACTTCTCCGGTTCCTGCCTAATACTGTTGTTTTCTTTTTTTTTCTTAACATTAGATTAGGTTCCCTACAGTGTGGAAACAGGCCCTTCGGCCCAACTAGTCCACACCGACCCTCCGAAGAGTAACCCACCCAGACCCATTTCCCTCTCGCTAATGCACCTAACACTATGGGCAATTTAGCACGGACAATTCACCTGATCTGCACATCTTTGGACTATGGGAGGAACTCAGAGCTCCCAGAGGGGAACCCAGGCAGACACGGGGAGAATGTGCAAACTCCACACAGACAGTCGACCAAGGCTGGAATCGAACCTGGGACCCTGGTGCTGTGAGGCAGCAGTGCTAACCACTGAGCCACCGTGCTGCCCCCCTAATACTGTTGTAATTTGCTGTCCCCTCGTTTAGCAGTTTCACCCAAGGACCAATCTTATCCTTATCCATAACTCTCTTACAATTTATGGAATTACGATCACTGTTCCCAAAATGCTTCTCTGCTAAACTACAATCACCTGGACAGGATCATTCCCCAATACAATGTCTAGCATGGTCCTTCCCTAGTTAGACTATCTACATATTGATTCCAGAAATCCTCCTGGATGCATCTAACAAATTCTGCCCCATCTAATCCCCTGGCACTAATGGAGTCCAAGTCAACGTTGGTGGAAGTTAAAATCACCCACTACAACAACTGTGTTGTTTTATATCTTTCCATGATCTATTATAAATCTATTCCTCTATCTCTGGCTGGCTATTGGGAGGTGTGTAGTATGGACTAGAATGGTGCTAGAAAAGCACAGCAGGTCAGGCAGCATCCGAGGAGCAGGAAAATCAACGTTTTGGGCAAAAGCCCTTCATCAGGAATGAGGCTTTTGCCCGAAACGTCGATGTTCCTGCTCCTCGGATGCTGCCTGACCTGCTGTGCTTTTCCAGTACTATTCTAATCGTGACTCCAGCATCTGCAGTACCCACTTCCGCCTAGGTGTGTAGTATAGCCCTACCATAACAAATGCACCTTCCTTATTCCTAAATTCTCCCTACATGGCACGCTGGATCAGCCCTCCAAGATGTCCTCATGTAATACAGCTGTGACATTCTCCTGAGTCAGTGATGGATCTCCCTCACTCCTTTCACATGCCTCTATATCACACCTGAAACATCAAAAACCTGGAACTTGGAGCTGCCAGTCCTGCCTTTCTCTCAGCTAAGTTTCTGTAATAGCTACAACATTGTAGATCCACGCAGGCTCTAAGCTCATTGTCCTTACCTGTTATACTCCTTGCATTAAAATAATTGAACTTCAGATCTCCAGTCCAGCTGTGTTCATTAACAAAGCCCTGTCAGTTCTTCCAATTAGATTTACTTGATTTAACCTCTACCTTCTCCTCAATCACTCTTCATACTGACTTACTGCTCTGGTTCCTGCTTCCCCTGTACGCTAGTTTAAACCTTCCCGAGTGGCAGTAGCCAACCTCCCTGTCAGATTATTGGTGCTCTTCCAGTTTACGTGTGATTTGTCCTTCTTGTACAGGTCACACCTGCCCTGGAAGAGATCCTGATGATCTAGATATCTGAAACCCTCCCTCCTACACCAGCTCCTTTGCCATGTATTCAACTGTATTATCTTCCTATTTCTGGTCTTACTAGCACATGGCACAGGGAATTATCCCAAGATTCCAACCCCAGAGGTCCTGCTTTTCAACTTCCTATCTTAGTCCCTGAACTCATTTAGCAGGACCTTATCTCTCTTCCTGCTTGTTTCGCTGGTGCCAATATGGATCATGACCTCTGACTGGTAACCCTCTCTTTTCAGAATGTCCTGTGCTCGCTTGGAGACATCCTTGACCTGGGCACCAGGAAGGCAATACATCTTCCTGGAGTCTCACTCAGAAACGTCTATCTGTCCCCCGGCTGTAGGGTGCCCTATCATTACTGCTTGCCTAAGCTTCGACCCTCCCTGCTGTACAACAGTACGAGTTGTGGTGCTAGCTGCTGCTGCTGCTGCTACAGCATGTCTGTTTGAGACAGAAATGGCAGCAGGGGAGTCTTGCACTGCCTGCCTACATCTATTAGGCTTCCTGATGGTCACCCATCTGTCTGAGTGGCCTTGACTGGTGGTGTGACCAGCTCACTAAACATGCTTTCCACATTATTCTCAGCCTCATGGACGCTCTATCGTGAGTCCATCCGTATCTCCAGATGCTCAATGTGGTAAATCAGGAGCTGCAGCTGACCATACCTCCTGCATACATAGTCACCATGGAGACTGGACGTGTCCCTGATTTCCCACGTTCTACATCTGCTGCTAACCAACGTTTCTGGAATTTTCAATCAATTTGGCCGTCCTGCTAATGTGAAGCCAGATTTTTGCTGACTATGGGGCTTTGAGGTGGAGTTAAAATTCAACAGGCATAGTCCCATTGAAGCAAACAGAAACAGAAACTATTGGAGAAACTCAACAGGTCTGGCAGCATCTGTGGAGAGAGAAACCAAGTTAATGTTGCATTTCTAGTAACTCTTCTTGGGATGCTCAACAGTTTAGAGTTGAAGGAAGATCTGCAGCATCACCACTCTTATTTATATTCAAGGACTTGTTTTATTGCAAAAAGAGATAAAATTATACCACCCGAGCACATTGCCTGATTTTTTTTTTTAAATTTACTTGTGGGATGTGGGCATCCTTGGCTGGACCAGCATTAATTGCACATCCCTATTACCTTTGAGAAGGTGGTGGTGAGCTGTCTTCTTAAACCACTGCAGTACATGTGCTCTAGGTAGACTCACAATGCCCTAAGGGAGGGAGTTCCAGAAACCTGACCCAGTGACAGTGAAGGAACAGTGATCTATTTCCAAGTCAGGATAAATGGCTTGGGGGGAACTTGTGGGGAGTGGTGTTCCCATGTATCTGCGGCCCTCGCCCTTGTTCGGGAGAAGAGGCACTGAACCTGAATCACTAATTCCACCTCCTGCTGCCAGACCTGCTGAATTCTCCCAGCAGTTTCTGTTTTTGTTTCTGATTTCCAGCCTCCACATTTCTTTGGGTTTCTTTTTCCTCTTTTACAAATCACTTTAAATCTATGTCCTTTTGTTCTTGAACCTTTTATGTTTGGGAAGGATTTCTCACGGTCTATCCTGTCCAGACTGCTCATAGCCATCTATTCTCCAAGGAAAACAGTATTATGACTTTGTCATTTCAGACTATCAAGAACTACTACCAGGCCATGAACTGGTCTGAGACTCCAACGTTCAAGAGTAACAAGAACCCAATGAAGAAGAGAATTAGTTAGTTAACTGATTAATTAATTAATTAATTAGTCAATCTCATGCTGTCAACCTCCAGTTCCCACGCCACTGGGGACACTTTAGACGGTGACATAGAGGCAGGATCTATAGGTGGTGAGCAACTGGGCATGAGGAGTCTGTAGCTAGGGCAGGGGTAAAGGGTAGCCCAGATGTCAGTCAGCTCTCAGCTGGTGAAGTCATATACAGGTTCTTCTGCTGTGGGCATGTTTAAGTGGCATGCAGGAAAATGCTGACGGACAAGCACAAAGAAACGTCTAGTGCCTTGGCAAGCCTGCCAGACAGGCTCATGTCACTGTCAAGGAGTGTGAAGGAATCTGGCTCCAAGTTGGCACATGGTTCCATACTGGCACCTGGAGCGCAGAACCTGCAGGTGTCACGGGAACTGAATTTTAGGATCTAACAATTGTCACACAGCTGACACATGCTCTACACCTGCCCTGTCCCAGAAGTCTTTACTTCAATAAGAGAAAATGTATGCACATCAGAATGAATGTGAGAGCAGGGGAAGGGTGACTGACTCTTCAGAACAGTGATAGGGTTCCCCTTGACCTTACCTTCCATTCCACCAGCATCCACATCCAGAAGATCATCAGCTGTCATTTCTGGCATCTCCAGTGAGGTGCCACCACCAGAAACATATTCCCCTCCCCTCCCTTGTCCGCCTTCCGCAGGAGACATTCCCTTCGGGACAACCTGATCCATTCTTCCTTCACTCCCAACATCCTGCCACATTCCAACGGCACCTTCCCATGCAATCGCCAAAGGTGTAACACCTGCTCACTTCCCTCCTCCCTCCTCAGTATCCAAAGGCCCAAACGTACCTCCCAGGTGAAGTAGCACTTTACCTGCGCTTCACACAATCTAATCTACTGCATTTACTGTTCACAATGTGGTCTCTGTTGCATTGGGAAAACGAAGCATAGATTGGGTGACTGCTTTGCAGAACATCTATGTTCTGCCTGCATAAGAGACCCTGAGCTTCCCATTAACCTGCCACTTTAACACCCCACCCTGTTCCCCAGCCAACATCTCTGTTTCAGGTTTGCTCTGTGCTCAGGCGAAGCTCAGCACAACCTGGAAGAACAGCACCTCATTTTCCACTCGGGACCCTGTAGCCCTCCGGACTCAATATCGAGTTCGGTAACTTTAGGGCCTGAACTCTGCCACATCCTAGCCCCAACCCCACGCACCAGGCCTTGTTATTTCACAGTCTGCCATTACACACTACCTATTGTTAGCCATTAACAGTCTCCATTAACAGCTATTCACCCTCCCAGCCAGATCATTATCCAATCCTTTGTCTGTCCAACCGTCCTTCTCTCTCTTGGACTCTAACCCCACCACCCTATCTTCTGTATATAAACCAACATTCAGTGTCGTTGTTTCACTCAGTTTCTATGATGTTTTGTTATTGTTTACTATGAGATTTGATGTGTCCTATATTGGCATCACTAATTCTCTGGTGTTCAGTGATTGTTATGTGTTGTAATCTTTTGTGAACTTGAATAAAAATATAGATATATAAACCAACATTTTCCCAGCAACCATCAGTTCTGAGGAAGGATCACTGGATCCAAAATCTTAACTTTGATTTCTCTCCACAGATGCTGCCGGACCGGCTGAGCTTTTCCAGCAACTTCTGTTTTATCTTCTGATTTACAGCATCCGCAGTTCTTTCATTTTAACTGAGTGATTATGTTGTGAGGATGTAGTCATTTAAAGGGATAACATCACAGTGATGTTATCTCTGACAATGTATCTTCAAGTTACAGGTCATGTGCATGTTTACTTACAAGACACCCTTCCTGCCAAAGATCTGCACTTTATAAATAAAAGACAAGCCTTGGCTGCTGATGGACATCTACATCATAGTAAGTTCAGAGTAAGACAGATGTCTGTGTTTACTTGTATCATGTAACTACAGTTAAATGTATTGGACAGTGTGTTTCAATGTGTTTCGTGGAGGGTTTCTCTCCACAAGGCTTAATGAGGTCTCTTGCCATATCTCACCAAACCTGCCTCATTAACTATTACCATGTCTGTATAGTGACCCTCTTGCCTGATTCTAGCCCCACTTTACCACTCACCGTTCCAAGATCAACTTGTCCCCAGCTGCCCTCCTCAGTTATTGGCAATCGGTCCGAAGGTGTCAGAGCAGGGGAAGGTGGTACCATGATTCTCCAACAGGGATTGGTCCACAGGAGGGCCATCCATTTCTGGGAGGACCAGCAGGAGGGACTATGCCACACACCCTGGCGTCTGGTCCAAGGTGGCCACCAAGGTCACTGCCATTTTCATGGTGTGCAGGAATAGCCAGGAATGTCACCAGAAGGTGAATAACCATCTCTGGTCTGGTCAGGTGAGAGCCCTCTTCTCTCTGCCATTTCACACTCAATCTGCCACTGCACACAACTCCCACTCTCAGGACTTGCTGCACTATTTCCTCTCACCAAAACATCCCCCTAACCTAAGCCCTGCCCCTCCCTTAAGCATGGACTCTGTGCTGTCCTTACTCACTCACTTGGGCACCTGGCAGCCTTTGACCACCTCACCACCATTCATCCAACCCATTTATATGAGCCTAGACTGTTTCAAGATGGCGGCAGAGTAGGATGCTCCTGCCAGAGCTCCTCTGCTCCACCCATTCTTTTTCTTTTTCTCTTTTCTTGTGTTTTTTTTAAAAAAATAACTTTTAAAACTTACTCAGAGGGGACAGGAGGCAGTCCAGAGGATGGTGTAAGGAGGTGAGTCCCAGACCAGAGGCTGGTGCAGGGAGGTGAGTCCTGGATTGGAGGCTGGTGTAGGGAGGTAAGTCCTGCATTGGAGGCTGGTGTAGGGAGGTGAGTCCTGGATTGGAGGCTGGTGCAGGGAGGTGAGTCCCAGACTAGAGGCTGGTGTAGGGAGGTAAGTCCTGGATTGGAGGCTGGTGTAGGGAGGTGAGTCCTGGATTGAAGGCTGGTGCAGGGAGGTGAGTCCCAGATTGGAGGCTGGTGTAGGGAGGTGAGTCCCAGATTGCAGGCTGGTGTAGGGAGGTGAGTCCTGGATTGGAGGCTAGTGTAGGGAGATGAGTCCCAGACTGAAGGCCGGTGTAGGGAGGTGAATCCCATCTGTGAGGAAATGCCAGTCTGTGAGCTGGGTGCTGGGCCCAGTCTGTGAGCTGGGTGCTAGACCCAGTCTGTGAGCTGGGTGCTGGGCCCTGTCTGTGAGCTGGGTGCTGTGCCCAGTCTGTGAGCTGGGTGCTGTGCCCATTCTGTGAGCTGGGTGCTGTGCCCAGTCTGTGAGCTGGGTGTTGGGCCCAGTCTGTGAGCAGGGTGCTAGGCCCAGTCTGTGAGCTGGTCACCTGACCCTGTGTGCACAGTGTCTTTGCCTGTTGCTGATGTGCCCTACTATGCAGCTCTGTGCTCCCTAAGCATCCTGCACGTGTGTTGCAGAGGAGTCACGAGGATCCTGAGAGGTTGGCAAATGTCAGCCTCTGAGGGGAGTGTGCAGTTGGTGCCCAAGATGCTATTTGATGCTGAGAAACATGGAGAATGTTCACAGGCAGTGGTAAGCTGAAATTGCCAAGTACCCGCTCTGTCGAGATTTTCTTGGTGTCTTGTTTGCTCGCAGCAGGTGGTAGGACAGGATGCTGCACCTTATTAAGGACAGCTGTGCAGTTATAGAATCATAGAATCCCTACTGTGTGGAAAGAGGCTATTCAACTTATTGAGTCTGCACTGACCCACTGAATATCATCCTATGGCCCCACTCCACCCCATCCCCATAGCCCCACATTTCCCATGGCTAATCCACCTAACCTGCACATCTTTGGACTGTGGGAGACAACTGGAGCACCCGGAAGGAACCAACACAGACAGACACTTGAGGTTGAGAATTGAACCCAGGTCTCTGAGTCACTGTGCCCCTCCCGTTTATTAACGTCATTAACAATCCCCTTTAATCAGCAACTGTCCACTTCCAAGCAGGAATCTTGCCTCAACGCCTGGGATCTCGTTATAAGATGCAGCTCATTTCTCCCGACGTCGAGATAGGACTCACTGGGCTTCTCTTGCGATTTTGTCACATTTCTAACCAAAGCCTATACTTCATACCCCTGTGAAACTCCACTCACCGTCTCTGTGAGGCTTCAGGCCCTGCGCAGGCTGGATAACTCAGGCCCAGTGTTCAAGGCCCAGTGACCACCCTCTCCCTGAGGTGGAGCTCTGCCATGGAGGAGGATAGTTATTGTCCTTTCCTCCTTTTGGACTGGGCTTTGATCCTCGCTCATACAGAAGTGGCTGTATGCTGCATACATGACATATTTTATCAAACTTGTGTCAACTTCTTTACTGCAACAAGTGTTTGGGATGTGGACTTCCCACCAGTGAACTGCAGGCCTTCAAAAGGGAATTGTATAATTATCCGAACAGAAAGGAGATGGAGGTGCTATGTGGAAAAGGCTGGAGTGATGGGATTAAATGATTTACTCTGGCAGGGAGCTGGCATGGATATGGAGGGTTGAATGGCCTTCCACACTGTAACAGTCTATGATGCTATAACTCAAATGCACAGCAGCAAAATCTGCCAATTACTCTATACCAACAGAGGAGCGGCGCTCTGAAAGCTAGTGTGCTTCCAATTAAACCTGTCGGGTGATAACCTGGTGTTATGTGATTTTTAAATTGACAACAGCATGTGAATACTTGCACAGGAATATTTTCCCAGTGAAATTAGACCTTGCAGGCTGCTCTTTACCCTCTGAGATTCCACAATAAGCTCTTCCCCTTCACTCATCCCCTCCCCCGAACCTAGCTGTGGTGTCTCCTGCAAGATCAGTCAGGCTTTGAGTCGAGAGGAGTTTATTTATAACCTGCTGCTGAGATATAAGTTATTTGCACAAGGTGATTTAACAGGTGCTCAGGGGTCGAGGTCAAATAAAAATGAATGTCTATTTCAACCCAGCTTTTGCATTAGGGTTGCTTCACTATAAAATAAATTTTCCAAAGCAGTTCACAGGAATAACAGACCAATAGAGAGCAGGTTGTTGTTGTCAAGTAATTGACCCCTCCATCTGAACCCATTGGCTCCTTTCTGTCTGTTTGTTGTCTCTGTGCCAGGTAAAAGCAACATAAAGTCACAACGTGCTCCAGTAAACACCATTTTTATAACATCAGCCATCTCTTTGCACAGTCGCCTCGGTTCAAAACAGTAACTTTTTACTTCAGTTCAGTCTCAAAATAAATAGAATGATGACATGGTCTTTATTCCCTGATTTGTACCCTGAACCCAGTAACTTTTTCCACTTTGAGGATTTTTCCAATCCCTTTCTAAACTTACCCTCTTAAACAAGGCTGTCACATTAGCCATTTTCCTGTCCTCTGGGATCCTCCCTGGCTGAAATGATTCTTGAAAGATCACTATCAATGCCACCACAATCTTCACAGCTATCTTTGGAACTTTTGGGTGTGGTCCATCCGTTCCAGTTGATTTATCCACCTTCAGACCTTTCAGCTTCCCCAGCACCTTCTCCTCAGTGGTGACCACTACAGTCACTTCTGCCCCTGACTGTCTTGAAGTTCTGGTATACTGCTGGCATCTTCCTCTGTGAAAACAGATGCAAACTACCTACTCAGTTCCTCCGCTGCTTCTTTGTTCCTCATTACTACTTCTCCAGCCTCATTTTCCAGTGATCCAATGTCAACTCTTGCCTCTCTCTGATAGAGTCATAGAGATGTATATATCTAAATAAAACTCTTAAAGTCTTCTTTTATATTACCAGCTGGCTTACTCTTACATTTCATCTTCTCCCCTCCCTTATTGCTTTTTTTATTATCTTCTGCTGATTTTTAAAAACTTCCTAATCCTCTGGCTTCCTACTAATCGTCACCAGTTTGGATGTTTTCTCCTTTGTTTTTATGCTATCCCTGACTTCCCTTGTCAGCCATGCTGGCTTCATTCTCCCCTAAGAATGCTTCTTCCTTCCTTGCAATGAATTTCTGCTGTGCCTCTCGAATTACTCCCAGAGACCCCCACCATTGCTGTTCCTCCATCTTCCCTGCTATGGTCCCCTTCTAATAAACTCTGGCCAGCCCCTCCCTCATGTCTTTGTAGTTTCCTTTATTCAATTGTACCACCGTTACATCTGATTCCAGCTTCTCCCTTTCAAACTGCAGAATGAATTTTTTCACATTATGATCACTGCCCCCAGGGGTTCCTTCACCCGATTTGATTTAATTTGATTTGATGTATTGCTGTCATATCTCCCTAAGTACAGTGAAAAGTTTTGTTTTGCAAGCAGTACAGGTAGATCATAACAAACAAGGACATACAGATCATAGGGTACTTAGAGTGAGGCACACAAGGTTATGGTTGCACGGGTGATGCGCAAAAGCAGGATCAACATTAGATTTGAAATTAGAGTGGTCCACGCACAGCTGGTTTCAAAACAGTTTCTACCCAACTGTTGTTAGAATACTGAATGGACTCACAAACTCTTAGCCTTTGCCTGTACCTGTGTTTTTTTGTTTTTGCCACTATTTACCTATTATTTACTTAACTATACTACTTAAGTCTGTGATCTGCCTGTATTGCTCACAAGACAAAGCTTTTCACTGTGCCTTTTATGTGACAATAAATTCAATTCAATTCATTTCAATTCAATCTATTCAGCAGTCTAATAACAGCGGGGAAAGACCTGTTCTTGAACCTGTGTAAGTTCAAGCTTCTGTATCTGCTGACTAACAGAAGAGGTTGGAAGAGAGAATTACCAGGGTGGGTGGGGTCTTTGTTGATGTTGGCAGCCTTTCTGCAGCAGCGGGAAGTGTAAATGGAGTCCATGGATGGGAGGTTGATGTCCGTGATTGTCTGGACTGTGTGCACAACTTTCTGTAGTTTCTTATGGCCCTGGGCAAAGCAATTCCTGTACCAAGCCATTACACACTGTGAGAAACAAAAGCTCACTCACTTTAATAATTTCAGTCCGAGACCAAAAATCTGAAACAGCAGCGTCGTTTTATTTGTACACTTGCAAGTGGGTGCCTTGTCTAATTGCCAGGTACGGCAATTAGAAATGCACACCGAATCCAACAAACTCTCAAAATTTATACAGTTTTTTCCCATATGTTTTCCTTATTCCATTGTTTGTTCCCTGCTTCGCTTATGTCACTCATTTCCTTAAGACTTATCCCACAACTTCTGTTTATCCTGTCTTGTCCGTGACAAACTCTTATCTCTGACTCCCATAAGGGTGTTTGACGTCAGTCTATTATAGATTATTGATTAGGCATATCTTTTCTTCTATCAGCATCTATTTCCATCCAGAGGCCACTTTGACCTCTTTGATTAGGGTTTGTTCCTGTGTCTCCGAGTAGGGGGAAACAGATGCTTTCCTGTTTGCCCATATGGAAAAGCACAGCAGGTCAGGCCTGAACCATCGACTTTCCTTCCTGACCTGCTGTGCTTCCCCAGCTCCACACTTTGAGATTCTGACTCTCCAGCAACTGCAGTCCTCACTTTCTCACACCGGTAAATGAGTCTGGGTTGACTGACTGGCCTGTGGCTGTTTTAATGCACAGGAAGATCCCAGTCCCAGAATTACAGAAGTTTTGCATCACAGATGGAGTCCTTTCTGCCCATCATCCCCTCTCCCCCATTAAATGATCCTGGTCCTTTTCAGGATCCTCAGGATTGTCCCCTGAATGGCCTCACTGACTATCCTTCCTGTGGAGACCTCTTTTCCGCCCTGTGTCAGATTTTGCATCACATGCTATCCCTCCCTCAATTTCTCTCTCTCTCTCTCGTGAGAAACAAAAGCTCACTCACTTCAATAATTTCAGTCCGAGACCAAAAATCTGAAACAGTGTCGTTTATTTGTACACTTGCAAGTGGGTGCCATGTCTAATGCCAGGTAAGGCAATGACAAATGCATACCAAATCCAACAAACTCTCGCAATTTATACAGTTTGAATCCCCATATTTTTTCCTTATTCCATTGTTTGGCCCCATCCTCCGCTTACGCCATTCATTTCCTTAAGACTGATCCCACAACTTCTGTTTATCCGGCCTTGTCCATGACAAATGCCTATCTCTGGACCCCCATAAAGTTGTTTGACGTCATCCCATCCTTTGCTTACCATTATCTACTCCCTCCAACTGCGCTGCCCCTCACAGCATCTTATCAGTAAACCCTTTTAATTGGCGTTTGTTCCTGTGTCTCTGTACAAGTGGGAAACCTACTGTTTATAAAGGCCTCTTTTCACAGCATTTTATCTCGAGTCTGTATTTCTACCATTGTTCTGTAATCACGTCTCATGCTAAGTCCTTCCTCTATATAGTTCCCATTTTTGCTAACTCAGCTCCTAGCTGAGAAAACAATCACAGACTAATGTGAATTCATTTACTCTGTATTAGATCTTATAATTTGCAGAAATAACATTATTTCACCTATATCCCACAATTTCCCCTTTTTCTTTTCATTACCATTTGTTATCTTCTGCCTTTTTGTCTCTTTTTTTAAACATCGTTCCCAAAATTCGCAAGCATCATTTCAGAGATTTCATCCATCTTGGTCTCACTCATCTCCTCATTATTTATCCGATAAAGTTCTTCTGTCTGATTCCCTCTTAGGAGCATCTGTTTAATCAAGGCTGTTTCAATCAGTCTTTGGGTGAGCCCTCGTATTCAGGGTATGACACAACAGACAATGGCCACAAATACCCCGACTACTACTATCAGGGAAGTAAGGATAGAAACCACCACCCCCTTCCATTTCCCAAACCAGGCTTCAAGCCATCCCGTGAGAGATGTGTCTACTCCTGAATTCTCAGCCAGTTCCTCTGCTAAAGTAGTCAATCCCCGTAAGGCTCGAGTAATTGAACCATCAGGCGCAGTATTATTAGGAATAAAGGTACAACAGCTTCCTCCTAACATCACATACACACAACCTTTTTTCTGCTAAAATCCTATCAAGGGCTATTCTGTTTTCCCATGCCATCCTACTTGTCGCATCAAGCTGTTCTGATATTCCTTTAACCGCCTCTCTTGTATAATTTATAAATCGCTATTGATTATAAAAAATGTATTTTATCCAATCTACATTTTTATTAATTGTTACCCACCAAAAGAGAGCTGACTCAAAGCCTGCTACAATCTGGCTACGAGCTTTGAATTCATCAGGTACTCCCCTAGGGACTCCTACCGAATTAAGATAAATCCTGTCATCAAAAGAAGTATCTAACAGTAATCTCTTACCTCTTCCCGTTTTCCCTACGATCTTTTCCTTCTCAAATTGCCAATTGTACAATTGCACATATCCCTCTCCAATCCGGAGGTAGGGTGGGTCTTAATATTTTGCCTCCACAGTACCACCACAGATCCGCTCGGGGAAACTTTAGTGCTGAGTAGTTCCCTCCCTTGTCCGTCTCGGTAACATTCTTAATCTCAGCTCCCCCAAATCTCTCGACCGACTTGTGCCTTGCCTGCGCACACACGACGTGTGATTTCCAACTGCGGCGGAAAATGTGGGGGGAACTTTTACATCTTTCTTCTCCAAGGGAGGGAACATTAGAGATAGGGAGGTACAATTCATATCATTCCATGCAATCTCATCCTGGTACAGGGCTATCATACATTTCATGCCCTTTCTGTCTCGCTTCCACCCGAGCGGAAAGGGAACCACCTGGGCCACTGACCTACCGGAGGCACATGCATAGCAATTGCTCTTGTTCAGACTTTTTACAGTATACTTTACCCATTCAACCCAGGCATTTGTATCCCCGTACCCAGTTTCTATCTCGATGGTCTGTTTCAAATCTTTTACTTATATAATTTTTACTACTTTAGGATCATCGGGAGGGGTGAAATATTGTATCTCATTATCCAGTAATTCTACCCGTTTTCCCTGTCCTACGCTAGTTCGAAAACAACAGCCCACGAACTCCTTCCCATTTGTTTTCATTTCAATCCCAAATGTTTCATTTAATTGTATCTCATATATGCCCCCCCCCCGCCCCAGAATTGCATCGCGCCACGTGGTTTTCCTTATTGTTAGGTATATTGGGTTACACTTCTTATCGAGACAATCGCGTGCTGGTCGGAAGGGGGCCCAGTGTACTGTGACAAGACCATTATACCAGGTACCACCCCAAGGCCATCCCCATAGGACTTAAGATGTATCTCAGAGCTGCGGTACTGTCTTTGATTAGCTACATCCCCACAATTTACTAAGCTGCATGCATCAGTGTCTATTATCAGACTCAGGAACCATTAATAATACATATGAAAATGATATGTGACAAAATCCCAATACTAAGAGGGCTAGCATCATAACTCTAAACATTCCCAGTATTCTAATCATCATGCTGAAGCCCAAAAAGGCCTATTATACAATCTTACAGAAATAAT